>NW_010421461.1:83820-88522 GCF_000710305.1 Buceros rhinoceros silvestris | reverse complement strand
TAAAATATATAAAATATATTTCATTCATATATAACAAGAACTCTGTCAACTAGAAGTTTAAAGCAAAAAGACCACCAAACAACTTATTTGCAACCTGAAGGTTCCTCTTTTTCTTAAAGGAATCAAACAGTATTCAAACTATCAAAAGTACTGTGAAAGAACAGCAAGAACTGTAACAATTAACTTATACAGTTGTGCTATGTGTTTTGATAGGGAAGTTCTCCGTAAGCTTCAGTAAAATGGGGCACTACATTTTTACAATATCTGTGCATGTTTTTCATGTCTATTTTATGTCTAAGCATTATCCTGTTAAAAAAAGCTACTGTTTTGCTTTAGAATTTCTGTTTATGCAGCATCTTTGACTCAGATGAGAGACATTCAGCAAAGCAGAGCTGTATCAAACTTTCACTTACAAGAGATCGTTAGATAACATGGCTAAAGGTGATGAGGTGATTGTAGTAATGTCTACCCAGTGACAAAGCCTGGAGTAAATATCTTAAAATAATTAATAAAACTTACATTAAAATGCGTTTTTGTTCATGCAAATAATCCAGTGGATGGGGATGGTAAATATGAGTTAATATCTCATACGAGGTAATTTTGAGCATATCCTGTCACAGCTGTCAGAACTGAAATTTGGAATCTAATCACGCCACTGCATTTTTACTCATTTTTCTCTTTCATCATTATTTTGGCATTTCCTGTGGTTAGCCTCTGTTGGATCACCTGTTGTTCTTTTCAGCAATACAACTGCTTTACTCCTCAGTGAAGGAACCCTTATGCTGTGTAAGCTGCTATTTCCCGCTGTGGTTCTATCTTTATTCTTAGAGAATCCGGAATCTTATACCCAGATCCCTATTAAGCAAGATGATCGCAACGTAAATTTTGGGAGAGTATGAGCTAGATTCAGGAGTCGTACGTGTGATTCCTGAGATGCCCATCTTGACTGACAAGTTTAAAATGCTAAAAATCAACAAAAGAAGACTTGTTTTTAAATGTTTATGTAATTTCAGAACAAGAAACAGATAACAACAATCTTGCCATCTGCTTCATACATTTTAAAATAAATGATTTTTAAGAAAGTGAGTAAGGGGGAAATTATTGATGAAAAAGCTGGGGAAATGTAACCCTTGAGGATTAAAAATCATTCTATGATACCTACAGATCAAATCCAGTGTGAAATAATTGATCCTTAGTTTTATACTGCAAAGGGTTTAAGCACAGTACTGATGAAGTACTTACCACAGACACTCCAGCCATGCTAGGTTTCCCGTAATGCAGCTGCAGGAAAGTTTAGATAAGTCTATGAGATGGGGATACATAATCCGTTTAATGGACTTTCTTACTTCCCTCTGTTTGTTTCCATCAAAATGCTTTAAGGATAAAAGTTTGACATTTCCATGTCAAATTGTTTTCCATCTAAATTTTTTAAAGGAATGTAAACAACTATTTGCCACCAAAATTGATACTGTACTTTCTTCTTATTAAAACAATATGAAGAAATAATGCCACACTGTACATTTATGTTTGAAAAGAACCAACAACATTAGTTCATTTAGGAAAGAAGTTTTGGAATCTGATTCTTGTAACAAAATTATTATTGCTTAATTAAATAATTACAGATATTTTTGACAAGTTTCCACAATCTTCAAAAAACCCAGAAAGTTAATATTTCAACAGATTAATGGTGTCCATTTGAGCAACAAAATCAAAACCAGCTGACTGGAGAAGGGTAGAAGAAAATGCAAAGTAAATAATTTTAAGCTGCTATAGAATTGTCTTTCAATTCTTGTAAATTTTTCAACGAAAAAATATAATAGATTTCAGCATATGAATTTCCTCTAAGTTTCTCAGATTAAATTGTTTCTCTATCCTTAATCAATGTATCAGCTGAAAATAATATTGACAACCACCACTGGATTTTTAAGTAATTGGTGAATTATTGGGAAAAAAATCATACTTTCTTTGAAAGAAAGAATGAATAATACCTACTAAAGAGTAGATAATAATTAAAGAAATAGTATTACAATATGAGGTCTTTTCTGACTTATCTGCATGTCCTTTATGGAATATTATAGTTCAACCTTTGTCCTTAGATTGATAAAGTCAACACCGCTGCTGTAGAGCAACACTCACCTCTGTACTCACTTGTCTCTGGGCGCCAGAAGTCCTAATGTACTTCCAGCCCTGCTTTTCTTTCATGATATACATAGCCTCTTAACTAGAATATTTTGTGACCTGTAAACAATCAAAAATTCATTGAGGGGACTCTTTGTCAACTGAATTCATCTTCCAAAAGAAGATTTACCATAGTTTGTCTTTAATCAAATTATGTTCAAAAGTACCCTTTCTAATTACATATTTAGTCACCAACCCATGGATAGACACAAAGTCCTGCTTTTGTAAACCATGATAGAGAAACCTATGGAGTTTGTGTCTAGTTTGTTCAATATTGCTTGTCACAATCCCCAGAGCTGAACTGTGGTAAGAATAAAGCACAAATATTCTTAGGCTGCCTCAGTGGAATGTGCCATCGATTGGTTTAAATCTCCAGCCTCTCTGATTTAAAGGTCTGCTAGGCCAAATGACCACTCTGAAATCAATTAGAAGCGATCATTTGATCTGTTACTGAGACTCAGCTACGTTTCTTTGTACGCAATGTTTTACAAAGACTCATAGTTCATCCAAAATTACATCCTCCCACTTTAGTTACTGGGATATGTTCACTGTCTGCATTTATGGAAAATAAACAACTTAAATATTAGTAAGTATTCAGTAACTCTTCTATCAAAGAGCTGGACAATTCATTTTTAAATTCCTTACTATGAGCCAAAATTCAACTTTATCACTCTGAAACTTGCAATATATCCATTATCTTCAGATTAAAGCTAAAAGCTTTTGATATGACAAGCAGGCAATTCATCCTGTTTATCATCTGACAGCTAATTCCCTTCTCCTCATGCTGCAATAGTGGAATACAAGTGTTCATTTTGTCACACTAGCTTTACCCTGCCTGAATTTCTTTCCTTAATGCATGTTTGTATTAATCTCCAGATTGTCTTCAAAGTGAGAAGGTGGATTATGTCCCTGCCAAAATTTTAGCACTTCTAAATAATTGATGTAATCTCACTGGAGCTCAGAGAGAATTCTTAACCATTCCATCAATCTATTTTAAAGAGTGAGCACAGACTGAGGGAAGTGGAGGAAACAAAGATAGAAGGTAATCACTTTTAGCAGTAAAATGTTTAGCTAGAATGCCCATTGTTTAATTTTATAAATTTTCATTTGCTTCTAACTGCCTTTGTGGATGAATATAGCAGTTGTCTGAGTGCTACATTTATTGGTTATCATATTTCTACATCCTCCCCTTCAAATATGGCCAGGCAGCAAAGGTAACAAGCAGATGTATGTTGGGCTTTGAGCTGTCAACTCATTAGCTGAACAATGTTTTTGCTTGTGGATTAACGAACTTTTCATCTAAAGTAAATATGCACTAACTGGTCCTCCAGCTCCCCTTTAACTGGTGCTAAACAGTGAAAGAATTGAAACCTTATTTATTTATTTACTTACTTTTCATTGAAAAATTAGAAGAGAGTCCTTAAAGAGACAGGAATGTTTTTCTTAGTGAAATGAATTTGAGATAGTAAAGATTTCTTGTTACTTTGAAGAGTTAGTTAATTACCTGTGGCTCAGCTACTTAGTAACAGAACAATATTATTTCCACTTGTTCACCAGCCTCACAGTATTCAAGACAAATTCACAGGTTGTGGTAAGGGACTAATTAGAGAATTGCTGTCACAGTCAAATGCGCAAGGAGATTTTATGGTGTACGAGACAACAGTGTTTGTTCTTGAAGGTGGCTGAAACCTGACTGATGCTGTCTGATGTACTCAGTGTCATGTCTGAGTTCCTTCTTGGACTTCCTCTGAAATGTTGCAAGATCATTTCCCATCATTCACCGACAATCCTGGTTGACGGGGGAGGTACCAGTTGACTGGAGGTTGGCAAATGTGATGCCGATCTACAAGAAAGGCTGAAGGGAGGACCCAGGCCTGTCAGTCTGACCTCAGTGCCAGGGAAAGTCATGGAGCAGATCATCCTGAGTGTCATTGTGCAGCATGTCCAGGAGAGTCAGGTGATGAGGCTCAGTCAGCATGGGGTTATGAAGGGCAAGTCTTGTCTAGCTGTTCTGATCCCCTCCTATGACAAAGCGATCCATTTAGTAGATGAGGGAAGAGCCGTAGGTGGTGTTTACCTGACTTTAGCAAGCCCTTTGACACTGTTTCCCATAAGATTCTTCTGCAGAAACTGGCTGCCTGTGGCTGGGTAGGTGGACACTTCACTGGATCAAAACCTGGCTGGCTGGACCCAGAGAGTGGTGGGGAATGGAGTTAAATCCAGCTGGCGGCCGGTCACCAGTGCTGTTCCTCAGGGTTCAGTGCTGGGGCCTGTTCTCTTTAACATCTTTGTCAATGATCTGGATGAGGGGATCGAGTGCACCCTCAGCAAGTCTGCAGATGACACTAAATTGGGAGATAGTGTTGATCTGCCTGAGGGTTGGAAGGCTCTACAGAGGGATCTGGACAGGCTGGATTGATGGGCTGAAAGAATTGTATGAAATTCCAGACCAAGTGCTGAGTCCTGCACTTGGGCCACAACAGCCCCCTGCAGCGTTACAGGCTGGGGGAGGAGTGGCTGGGGA
>NW_010421461.1:51413-83259 GCF_000710305.1 Buceros rhinoceros silvestris | reverse complement strand
TGACAGCCGATTGAGCATGAGCCAGCAGTGTGCCCAGGTGGCCAAGAAAGCCAACGGCATCCTGGCTTGTCCCAGCACTGGTGTGACCAGCAGGAGGAGGGAAGTGATTGTCCCCATGTACTGGGCACTGGTGAGGTCACATCTTGAGTGCTGTGTCCAGTTTTGGGCCCCTCACTTCAAGAAGGATGTTGAGGTGCTGGAGAAGGTTCAGAGAGCAGCAATGAAGCTGATGAACAGTTTAGAGAACTTGTCTTATAAGGAGTGGCTGAGAGAGCTGGGACTGTTTAGCCTGGAGGAGAGGAGGCTCAGGGGAGACCTTATCACTCTCTACAACTACCTGAAAGAAGGTTGTAGGGAGGTGGTGTTGGTCTCTTCTCCCATGTTACGAATGACAGGACGAGAGGAAATGGCTGTAATTTGTGTCAGGGGAAATTCAGGTTGGATATCAGGAAGAACTTCTTTACAGAGAGGGTTGTGAAGCCTTGGAACAGGCTGCCCAGGGAGGGGTTGGAGTCCCCATCCCTGGAGGGGTTTAACAGATGTGTAGATGTGGTGCTGAGGGACGTGGTTCAGGGACCCTGCAGTGCAGGGGAAATGGTTGGACTCGATGATCTTAAAGGTCTCTTCTAACCAGATGATTCTGCAATTGTGTGATTCTGTGATGAATCTACTGAGTAGTGGTAAAGTCCAGGTTTGGATCTGAATTTTAAACCACTGTCAGGATGCAGGAATGGGATCCTCCTGAAAGTCACTGGAGATGTCCTCCACATTGCTCCTGTGGATCAGCTCATCCCTAGAAAAGATAGGGGTATTAGAGAGTTAAAGGGAAAGAAACGTAGGATGCTCTCCCCAACAGATATTACAAGGACTTGAAAGCAGAGGACATTACCAAGAACCAAACATGCCCCAAAAGCACATAAGTAATGAGTTCCCCAACTTTTCTGTGATATGTATGAAACAGAAAAACTTTAAAAGTCTGGGTGCAACTTCTCCAGACATAGCAGGGCTCAAAGACCTGCCTCTCAAACAGACGCTTTTTTTTTTTTTTTTACCATTCCAAATATTCTTAGAAACATGGAACATGAATGACTTATGAAAGAACGTTTCAAGTAAGATGAAAAGGTTCTTTGCAAGGAAATAGCTGTTTCCAGCCATTTCCAAACCCCGTGCTTAGCTAGGCACCTCTTATTTGGTTACAGCTTCACTGGGCAGTCTCTTGGAGCGTGAGAACTGTGTTCCTTCCGAGTGAAATTTTGCCAGAAGTCTTTAGAAAATGTCTCTGGAAGCACACTGATGCAGACCAATATATTCCTGATGGAATATAGGAGCAGGAGCAGGAGCAGGTCATAGTCTGAAGTAAAGTCCTTTCAATGTCAAAGCATAGATGTCAGGTCCTCAACATTACCAGTTTTGCTCCATAGATGTGCTCTAACTGGGCTGCACTTCTTGCTAAAGTGGATCTAGTCACCTTGTTCCCCTGAAATTACATGAAGTGCAACTTATTTCTATAGAAGATGTTCTAAATAACAGAAGATTTTATAAAGGACATGCTAGAGAAAAATTACTCACCACAGTTGAGTCCTCTACAACCCCTTCGGTGAGATGTGTTGAATAAGGGACAAGTTTCATATCAGAGCTGACAACTGTCAGTACCAAAAGATTAAAGTTATATTTAATATCAGAAGTTCTCAACTTCAAAATGTTATTATATGGCCAATAATTCTGAGGCTTCAGGAATCTTTCAAAATAAAGGGGCAACGGTATTGTTTTCCACCTTAACTCACAGGAGAGAACCTGTACACCAGGACTTGCTGCAAGGAACGGCAAAACTCAGACAAGTCCCAGAATCAATTACCATGCTCTAATGCATAATGGACCACTGGGGTGAGGTTGATATCTCAGATACTTACATTTACTCAGCCTGAGGTTAGCTGGAGTAAGCTCTCCCAGCTGCAGGAATTCCTGAGTTGGCTGTAACAGAGCTCCAGCTGTCCAAGGATGTAGTCTTTAGTCTGTGTACCTCTCACAAAACCTTTCAAGTAATTTCTTCTCCTCCCTCCCCAAATCAACTTATAAGAAAAGACAGTCAGTTTCTTTTTGAAGCTTTTATTTTTAATGTCCTGTTTTTTCATTTGAGTGTAACAATGGAGGATGATTGAAGAGCTGGGGTCCAAAGACTCTTCAATTTTCCAGATTGGTTTAATTTGATGAAGAAGGAATGCTACATTTTGTTAAATTATATTATGATAAAGAGGAGCTGGTAGCTTCTCAGCATGAATCTGAAAGCAAATTATTTTCACAAAAAAGGACGATGTATTTAACCAGACAAGTAATTATGTTGTGGTGCTACTATCTCCCCTGCTTCAGATGAGAAAAAAAATTCAATTATCACTCCATTAGATCAAAAAATAATTTTAGTGATACATTCAAATTGAATTCATTTATTCCTAAGCATGCTCTGGATTAACTTCCATGCATTTTGCTGATTAGAATATTCAGTCAATACTTTTACTTAAAAATCTACATTAACTTGCCACAATTTTTACTTTATGTTAACATATTCTGTTACTGATTTTTCTTGATGCTTTATATTGTAAATTATATTTAATTTTCCAGGTCAAATAAGTATGTTTCTCACACAATAATTAATAAAATCACTTTGTTTTTCTGTTACTTTACCTTCCTGGACCACTTTCCAGGTAACAATTATACTTCCATGTTCCTGTTCAGAAGTTGTAAAGGTGTAAGTTCAGAGGTAGGGAAAAAGTCTTCCAAATCAAAAAAGAAAACGTATCTTTGTTTTATAAAACCTATGATTTGTTTGATTTTTACATTTTACACTTTGGCGGACATTTTATTTGGTTCTCTGTCCCTTTCCTTCTCCCCAGAACTCGATACAGCAGCCTAGAGTCCTATGTAAAAATAAGACACTTGCCAAGGAGAAATCAAAGCAAGGCCTTGGTAGAGCTTGGTAGCTGTATTTCTTTACAGGAGTAATGTGATGATGCTGCCTACAGGGATGGACCAACAACAGCAGATGTAGGATTCAGTTTTGGGTTGTGCAAAATAATTTCTACCTCCTCCCTGTCTGACTCCCATTCCTTTGTCAGCTCTACCTCCCAGGTCTGTGCCACCACCTATGATAGTTCGTCCATCCTCCATGTCAAAAGTGATTGCCTTTGGTTTTGTACAGGCTATTTGTAGGCCTAAGAAGTTGGCTGTGGAGACTTCCACATCGCCTATCGAGGCATTTAAATGCTTTCTTGGCACAAAGTTTATGGCTGAAAGCTTTGTATATTCCTGAATGACATTCACTTCAGTGTTTTTTAATTTCTTGGAGATAAATTACTTGAATCACAGAATCACAGAATCACAGAATCATCAGGCCGGAAGAGACCTCAAAGATCATCGAGTCCAACCATTGCCCCTACACTACCAAGGTCCCTACACCATGTCCCTCAACACCAGATCCACACGATTTTTAAACACTTCCAGGGATGGGGACTCCACCACCTCCCTAGGCAACCCGTTCCAATGCTTAATAACCCTCACTGTAAAGAAATTCTTCCTGATATCCAACCTGAACCTCCCCTGGCGCAACTTAAGGCCATTCCCCCTCGTCCTATCATTCTCAATATAGGAGAATAGATTGACCCCCACCTCCCTACAACTTCCCTTAAGATAATTATAAAGAGCAATAAGGTCCCCCCTGAGCCTCCTCTTCTCCAGACTGAACAGTCCCAGCTCCTTCAGCCGCTCCTCATAGGACAAGTTCTCCAGACCCTTAACCAACTTTGATGCCCTTCTCTGAACCCGCTCCAGCACCTCAACATCCTTCCTGAAATGAGGAGCCCAAAACTGAACACAGTATTCAAGGTGCGGTCTCACCAGTGCTAAAGCCAGGGGGCCAATCACTGCCCTGCTCCTGCTGGCCACACCGTTCTTAATACATGCCAGGATACCGTTGGCTTTCTTGGCTGCTTGGGAATATCAAGTAGTTTTGGAGACAGGGGATTTTCAGGCAGGATCTTTATCTAATAAATTGACAGAACAAAATGATGTAAGTTCCACAGGGGATTTGCTTCCAGGAGGAAATTTAAAGACTCATGACCAGACTCTACCCCTGAGCACATGTGTGTGCACGTCCATGTGTACACACAAAACATACATACACCAAAAGAACTTCATCGACCTTAAAAACTGCTTAGGTGACATGAACGGAACAAAAGTTTGATAGTTGACTTTATCAAGTCTGTCAGATGAATACAATTAATAGATTTCTTTACCATTGATTAAAGCAACAAATAGACATCTCCTTCTGGTCCTTAGATTTGTATTAGAAACACCTTTCAGTATTCGATTCCAATTGGTAAATGAACATATATAGTTTGTCAGGTCCATAATCTGTTTAACATCCCCTTTACCACTACTATATAGCAGTTACTTAGTCAAACTATTCACTTGGAGGCTTGTAGTGATTTAAATTTACTGTGTTTATGCCATTAACTTTACTGACTAAACTCTTAAAGGAGTCAAAGCAGTCCTGAAAATTGTTTTCCACAAAATCATGGTGTCTAGCATTTTAACACATGCAATGTCCCTGATGGTCCGGATGGTTTAAAATAAATAAATAATTAAATAAAATTGCATTGACAGGCCAAGAAGCTTATCCAGCTCTTTCAGAATTCTTAAAGTAAGTTTTCTGACTATTTTTTTTAAAGATATAAATATTCTTACCTTAGTAGATGAGTTTAATGTCTTTCATCTATACAATAGAGAATAAAATCTTCCTTATTTTTCATTACAGAACAGACACAGGTACTAACTACTTCCACAAGAATCAACAATTTTGTTCTCTGTATTTTGTAAGGGTTACACAGGATGGTATGTCCCAAATACACTTCAAATTCTTTTTAAGTTACCCTGTCAGCATGCACTGCAAATTTTCCCCATGGTGTTTTAAATTACCTACCCAATTTTGTGCTATTCAAAAATCAATACAACTTGGAAGCTACATCTGGTTTCCATTTTGTCCTTTGTTGCCATTTGGTTTTTTTTATTTCTATTTATTGCATTCCTCTCCACAGAACTTAGGTGTGAAATAAGTTTTTAGCAAAATTATTGTCATCTTTGATAGCCAAATTTTGACTCACCAGCAAAAATATTTAAAGCTCTTAGTTAATTAATGTTAATTTATTTTCCACTTAATTAAATTCTTCATCTACTGTATTTATAATTTCTCTCTGATTTGGACAAATGGCCTGTTTGAAGGAAATAGTATAAGCTACTAGGCAGCATTTGTTTTCCCTGTTTAAAGTCCTGAGAATCCCAGCCCACCCTGAACTTCAAGTTCACTTTTGTCTGAAATAGAAAAGTGGTTGTACATGTGTGGCAGTGCCTTTACAAATTATAGTCTAAGGCTTTGGAGGTAGTTGTTTTATTCATAACTGAAGCCCTCAGCCTTTGTCTGTTAAACTGGATAACCTGTAACTTCATTTTACCTGAGCTTTAAGCAAAATCTCTTTTTGTTTTCCAACTCTGCTCCATGGCCTCAAACCTATCTATACTAAAAATCTCTCTCATGTTCAATTAGATCATTGATCTGTGTGAAGTTAATACCCTGTATCACCAGATTAACAACTCAATTTATTTAAAACTAAATTTCAGTGCTCAGTTTCACTGTCTTATCTACCTCCAGTGTTTGAGCACTTCTACTTGAGACTGAAACACATCAAAATCTCCCAGAACTGGGTGACTTATGGATGGGCCACTCATAACTTTATTTCACCCATTTCTATCAGCCTTTGGGCACAGGTGGTCTCCCTAGTTGTGGAAAAAAACTCAAACAAACAAACAAAAAAACCACAGACAGGTACACACCAGCTGGAAAAGTATTCTCAAGACATTGGGGGTCATCAGACGAGAGGCATGCAAGGGGAGAAGAAATACATATGGAAAGGTAAGCATGATGTGTCATGGGGGACAACGTAGGAGTTTCTGCCACCGCTGCTAGTGTAATACATCTACTTCTAAAGGCAGAGCAAAGTTGCTTGCTGATACTCTGAAAGAGTTGCCTTTTAGAAGCAAAAGGCAGAGTATGTTTCTTGATATGAGCCTGTGGAGAAACATACTGAAAGCTGATTAGCTTTAACGTACACACAGACAACAGGGGAGCTGAGATGCAGCATGAGAACCATACGTGTAGGGGGATCTCTCACTGCATATCGTTACAAACCCAACAAAGCTCTCTAGCTTTGTTTCCTCTCACAGTTTTGAGTGTTTAGCTTCATGGCAGTCAATGGGAACCTCTGAAAGTGAGGAGGCAGAGTAACCCATACTAGGTTCAAGCAAAGGGATGAGCTCTTTCTGTTCTAAAGAAAACACAGTTTTTCTCCACAGGCAGTTGACACCTTTTCTGAACCCCTTTAAAATGCTGTGGAAATTTATACCCAGAGTGCATATTAGATAAAATGAAAGTGAGCATCCAAATGTAATGCACAGTCAATTTCAGCTGCATTGGTTATTCAAAGTCTTATTATTCCCTTCCATGACCCCTGTTTTTTCATTTGCACATAATCTTTTCCATATTTTCCTGTTTCATGGGATGATTTTCAAGGATTCTGGCTTATCCTTTTCAAGGCAAGCACCATGTTTTAGGTTGTTGGGGGGTTTTTTTATTATTATTTTGTAGGTTTTTTAATTTTGTAGTTATTTTGTAGTTTAGTTTTATTTTGTAGTTTTTACTTTGTAGTTTTCTAGTTATATTGTAGGAGAACAATAACTTTTTTGTATTCTTGTAATGCGTACTGACTACCTAACATTGGCAGCAGCACACTGAAGATTACAAAGAACACTACACTGGCATTGCCATTATCCTTGGCAGTTAAATGCCTTAATGTTTGCATTTCAAAGTTGTTGGTGGTGGGTTTTTTTCTTTTTTTCTCTTCTAAATAAGGAGCATCCTCAGATCTCTCTCTCCAGACATACTGCAATCTGAAACACCACAATCTACTTGAAAGAAGGAAGAAAATTGTAACCATTGAGTTCAGCTTACACACACACACAAAAAAAAAAGAATAAGAATTCTGCATTCATTGAGCTAACTGCTCTGCACTACACTGTTTCATTTTAATCTAATGCCATTCCACCTCCTCTTTCTTTTGTCCTGGCAGAGTCAATTATAACCACAGATTGCTACATGGAATTGTAGCACTAGGGAAACTGTTAACACCTAGCTGCTCTGGCACAAGATTGCACTAAACAGCTTATTAAGATTCAGCCATCAGCTCTGATGAGTTACATGCAACAAAGGGTTGGGATTTACTTCCAACTCATTTAATTACGGAAATCAATGAATTCATGGAGCAAAGCCATGAGCAGGAAGATGAACCCGACCTGGCCACCATTTCATTTGAGATCACAAGATATTATAAGTAAGATTGTACCAAGATTCTCTTAAATTTTGAAGGTTTGGATAAATGAAACAACGGTAACAAAATTATACAGATTTTTACCCTGACAGCAAAGTAGTTGAAGTATTTTTCAAATAAGATAAACAAAATTGAGCAAAAATAGCAACAGGATACTCCAGTACTAACGTATTGCAGACTGAAAATCCAAAATTTCTACATCACTGAAAATCCACCTGACTGCACTGAAGGTTTTTTAACATTTGAATAGCTACTGAAGCTCTGCTTTACATCTAACTCATATAAAGCATGTGAAGACAATGGTCGATGGAAACATCCCACCTGACATGGTAATGTCAAGAATCTGCTCCAACCTGTTTTGGTGAGGTTCTGGATGTCTATAGTGGCAGTTAGAGTGTTTAAATTCTGTAAAACACACACAGCTCATGACAACACAAAATATATCCCTCAGAGCACAGAAACTTGAAATAGAATGAAAGGCTGAGCAACTATAAAGTATATTACAGGTTTTGTTCAATCCTGTGGTACATTGCGGTTTCCTGGCTACCTCCCCTGGAAACATGGCATTTATCACATGGTTTCACAACTTAATCATTAAACTTTAATACGTCATATGCCTTCCTTTCCTGGTATCTCATTAGTGTCTGGTGTTAAGTACAAAAACAAATATGAAACAAAGCTTTGGAGACAGTAAGACCTCTGGAAAACAAAACAAGAGCAAAGGAAAACGTGAGTAGGTATAACAGAACTTGAAAAGGGAGTGAGGACAAATGAGAGAATAAAAGTAGCCATATTTTAAAAATGCAAACAGAAGTCCAAGATATGCTAATCAAAAAATGTCCTATTATGCAAATGTAACAGTAATTGCTGAGCATATGTATTTGAATCTCAGAAGGAGAGAAAAAAATATGTAAAAGCTATGGTGCCATATTGAACATTTGAGTAATTTAAGATATTGGTTTATATTTCTTTTGGAGGTTTTCCCCCTGCCTCTCAAGAGCATCCTGACTGCATACAAATGAAAAGCTCCAAAACATTTTGAGGTTAATAGGTTTGAGCTAAAAATTCTTAAAAAGATTTAGCAAGTCAAATAGTTGCTGAGCTTTGTGGCATGGAATTAGAGCATCAGGGAAGAATTGTAAAGAAGATGATCTGAGTGAAATGAAGAAACTGAAAAGAGAGTGATGAAAAGAAGGATTATAATAGAAAACTAAATTAATTAACTGCATAAAGAACTGTAATGAGATGAAGACTTAACTTTTTAAGAAGGTATGCATTTCATGACTTCAAGTGGCAGTGTTTTAATTAATTCAGGATTATACTGGGAAGGAAAAATAATTAAAAACTTTGTTTTTGTTGTTTTTAGCTTGTTTGGAGTTTTGGAGGGTTTGGAGATTTTTTTTTTTATTTATTTTTTTTTTTTTTTTACTTTTGGGGTTGTTTCATCAAAAAGAATTGTGTGATGGTAAAATTTGCTCCATGAAGGCAATACCTTCATCTCATTTAACTGATTTAACTGCCTGTGTAGAGTTTGAACATAATTTCCTCTATTAAAAAGTAATTCTTTTGTATTCTGATGCAGTGTTACCATGAGTGGAAGTCAGCTTGATCTCTGGAGGCAGTAGGGGAGAAGATGTAACCGTTGCCCTCCTCATCTGAAACTTGGGTCTTACTGATCTTAATCTGAAGTATTCCTGGCTGAAAAAAAATGGTTAACTATCAGATTTTCCACACTTATTTCCAGCACAGTCCAAATACTAAAACAAGGCTTGTATGGTTTTCTTCTTCCTGCAGCACAGCACAAAACGTATGTGACCATCAAAATTTCACAGTTACAGGCAAAATGGCATTTAGCTTTCAGGAAGATGAATTACACTAAAGAAATGTGTATCCTGAACATCATGAGAAGAAATGAGAATTTATGATGAAAACTGATGAAATCTAATCCATTTCTGTGACTCAAAAGTCTTTCAGAAAGATAGCAGAAAAATAAATACTTTCCTTACCATCAAAAATTATAATGGAGATACCTAAAAGATTGATACTGCTTTGCAATTCCCTGGGTGATGCTGCTCCAGACTAAGACACTGACATTTAGGTGCCTGCATGTGAAGGAGGTAAGAGAAAACCTAAATAAGCCAAGGCTTCCCTATAGGCTTGGTAGGTATGGGAAGGGGCCCAAAAAAGACCCCAACTCTTCCGGAGTGGTGGATGGAAACCATGTGTGATACCCAGAAATGCCCTAAGGTACAATTCACCTTATATTTGAGACCCTTAACCAACCATAGCTGCTGAGCGTAGAGGGAGATAACACACCTACCTTTCACACAGGCACCTCTATTTAGGCTATTTAATCTACAGCAGAATCCTACCCCTCACACATTTCATATAAATGCATTTTAAGAGAAGACTGCACAAGAAACTGAGTTTATTTGTCTGAAACTTTACTCACTGGCTGAAGTCTGAAATACAAACTCAGAAACTGGCCCAGCTCCTGTGACACGAATGACCAAAACACCAGATGCTATAAGTTTTGGGAGGTAAAGCAGACCCAGGCTTGACCCTCTGTCTTCTGCACTTAAATTCTGGTCATAGACTAAGGGAGAAAAATAAAGCCAGAAAAAGACATTTAGCAAAAGCAGATATAAAACAACCAAGAAAAAGAATCCTCATCATGTTCCCCTCTCCATGTCTTACCTATGGTGACTGTTTTCAGGAGGATCCCAATATGATAACACAGACAGTGTAAAACAAACAACTGAATGGAAAACTTATCTTCATAATTTTTCAAGTCTTATATTATTAAGCAAACTCAAGAGATGATAGGAGAGGGATTTCCTGAAAACTGGCAGGGGAAAAATAAAAGGCTGGATTCCACAGGTACATCAATCAAGTCATTCTCTCCATCCAATCCTTTAAAATGATTACCCTCAGGTTACCTGATTATCTCTCATCCAGCTGTCATGTCGCACACTCAGGAGCGAGGCACTATCACGAACAGTCACTTCAAAGGTTTTGGCTATTTTTCTTTAAGAAAGTAGAATATCACTAAATTACTTCTCATCAGTCCATGCCCTGCTCACCTATGCCATCATCCAGACAGATGAGATTCCCTATTGCTTTTATTTATTGGAGAAAATATTAGAGAATTTCACTTTGGCAAGCATAATTTTACCTCTGATATAACTATACTTTTGCTATTGCCTTTCAGAATCTATAATACCATTGTGCCATCATCCACACCCAGCTTCTGCACTCATTTACCTATACATTGTGCAACCCTGCCAAGTACCACACGGAGCAACCACCAGTTGCTCATGGACATTAATTAGTTTTATGGCCTAGATATTCTGTGTTTAGAGCTGGAAAAGGTGCCTACCATACAAAAGGTGAAAAAGGATTTACTGAAAGAGATGAAGAATCTTCAGCAATGTGCTATAACACCTATGACATACCGGACTGGAAACATCTATCACCAAAAAATTTTACTTCAGTGCTAAAGGTTTCATATGAAGAAAGCTAAAGGACTGCATTAGAGAGAGCCTGTTTTTTTCAAAGATAGCACGTTTTCAGCTCTTATGAGAGAAACATGCCACAAATAAAACTAATATACGGGAGCCAGCAAAAACCTTGAAACTCTCTCTCTGGGAGAAAAGAGTGATTCCTTCACAAAGTCAGTTAGACGCATTCACAGAAGCCTTCCTTTAGGAGAAAGAGGTTTACATTATTTGCTCTGATGACTGCTCCAAAACCAAGGTCTTGGCCTATGTACATCCATAGAAAAAGATAGTCCTTGCTTAGATGTGTATGGATAACATGACATAATAAAACAAAGCAGAGAAGAAAGATAATCCTTTTACCAGTTTTTGGTTCGGGGGAAATTTGGCATAAGTGAGACAGGAAGCTGGTGGCAGAACTGGGAGCTTCCCTTAAATGCAGTGAATGCCTTCATCCCATTTCCATCTCCAGTCTTTCAAGTTAGCCAGACAACCTGAATGACATTTATTGATACCAGTAAAAAAAGAGGACTCACTTGTAATACTGAAAATAGTATTATTTTACAGAAAAACAAACAAAAAACCCCAAAACCCCACAAAAATAATTGAGTAGAGAACTACATCTCACCTGAAAAGAGATCATGTTGTAAAGAACAAAAAATAATCATGAGAGCAATCTGAAAACCTAAACCAGTTGGTTCTTTTCAGACCAGATTACTCTCCCATAATGCCTTGGGATGATATCTGCCCAGGACTCCAAAATCACAGAAGGTGGGTGTTGAAAGTGACCTCTGGAGATCATCTCATCCAACCGCCATTGCTAGGGCAGGGTCACCCAGACCAGGTTGTCCAGGGTCTTGCCCAGGCAGGTTTGGGATCTCTCCAGAGAAGGAGAAAATACAACATTTCTGGGCAGCCTGGGCCAGGGCTCCATCACCCTCACAGCAAAGAAGTTTCTCCTCCCGTGGAGGAGCTTCTCGGGTTCCAGTTTGTGCCCATTTCCCTTGTCCTGTCACTGGGCACCACTGAGAAGAGTCTGGCCAATCACTTCCTTACACCCCTGAGAATACCGATAGTTAGTGAGCATATTCAGGGAAAACCCTGTCATGAGATTTGTTACTCTGCAGATTTTTATCTGAATCTACCAAAATAAGATCTAAACTGCAAGAATGCATAACACAGCTTTCCAAGGTTTTGTGGTCCTTTTGTTAGACTGATCTCTGTTAATATTCAAGCTTTGTTTCAAAAAAAAAAAAAAAATGCTGGGAAACTTTATTTTTTTTATTCATGGTTACATAACTGCAATCTCTGCTGGCATTGTCAAAATTTAACCCTTCAGCTTGCCTACTCTTAAATTATTGGTGTTCAATAAGAATAAAACTCCTTTCTCTAAACTCACTTTTCCTCTTCCCAATGTTGAAGATTGTCTTTGCCTACTTCTTTCACTCTCTCTTAACTTCAGCTTCATAATGGGATGAGAGTTTTCCTTAGAGGACCCAACCAGGGTAGGAAATGGGGAACAGCATTTGTGGTCTACACAGTCCAATTTCACTCCAAGACTTTATGCATGTGTTTTCCATTCTGAACTACAGCTTTACAGGACTGTGGGAAACTAAAAGAAGAGACTTTGATCCTCCACTCAAGCTTCCTGAATAGGAGCATTTAAATTTTATATACTTCGGCTTCTCAGAAAAGGATGTCAATGTAAAAATTAACTGATCAGCACATTATGTTCTGTTGGTGGGATAATCAATGTTAGACCAACTGCTTGTTACCTAGCACAGAGAGCAAAGTCATCTCACCTTTCTACTAATCAAATCCTAGCTGAATGCAATTTTGAATAGTTTTGAAAAACAAATAACACTGCTGAGGACAAACTGAGTTTCTAAAACATTAATTGAAGTGTAGATAGGACATCACGAAGAATATTTTGAGCAAAGGCCATTTGCCTATAGGACCCCTTTGAAATATTTTTAGGAGCGAAATGTCATCTTAATTTTTAGAAAATGAGAAAGAAGTTCCACAGAACTTGGAGGAAAATGATCATACAACATAAAAAAATAAATGTGCCACATATGGGTCTGCTTAAGAGCTGATAAAAAACGTAATCTGGAAGACAAATATAAAAGACAGTGACATTTCTTGGTAGGAAAAAGCATGTGGGGAATGGAATCAGATTCCCCCAGGTGACAGTAATCAGTATGCAATACAAATACATTCTCGGTACTTGGGTGCCTCCGTACATCAGGTTTAGCCCAGCTCACTGTGTTAGCTTCCCACAGAAGCACAGCTAGCAGGGCTAGAGGATATTTCAGAGCCAAGTAATCTTTTACCTAACACAACTATACCTAAACATTCTTTAACACAGATTCATCCAAGCCATTTAAAAAAATGTCCGGTAATGGGGGACCTACAGTCTCTCTGTGCAGCATATTCTCATCCTTAACAATCCTTATAGTTAGGAATTTTTCCCTAATATCCAACCTAAACCTCATCTACTGCAATTTAAGCCCATTACTGCTTACCCTATCCCCAGTGCACATGAAAAACACCTTATTCATTTCCTTTTTGCAGCCATTTTTTACATATTTCTTTCCTCTTGTAGACTAAATAAATTCCATCATGCCAAATACGCAAGACCTCAGTGGCTATTTACAAAGTGCTCATATATCAGGGCACAGGAGACCTAAATGACTAAACTCTTTGGTAAGTAATGATTCTACTCATCTGTCACAGAGGAACTGTTTAGGTTGACAAAAAAAAGACCATGAGTGAACGTGAGGTATTTTAGGAACTACTTTGGATGCATGCTGTCTGTTCATCCCAAAGATGTGGATGGATACTCTGGAACTAGCCAGCCTCACCCAAAAGAAGAAGAAAAAGAAAGGAGAGCCGAAGTGAGGTGGGACCTTTCTAGGAAATGTTGGGAAAGTTGTCTGGGCTCAGAAAGAACTATTGCTGTTTCTGTCAAGCCTGCTGGAGAGGTAAGCAGCTGAAGAGTACTGTTGTGTGTCCTGGAACCTCTATCTTGAGCACATAAGGGTCCATCTGTCAAAGCTCCTTTGAGAATATAGAAGTCATCTGAAGATCAAAATGTGCCCCTGCAATAGATGGACTAGCAGAAAATTAAGTGGAGGAGTTACTGTGTTGTGTCAACAGCAGACTGCATACCAGGAGAGTTACAGCTTCACAAACTATGACAGGATTTACCACTCACCTCTTTCCTCTATGTGCCAAGTGTAAAGTCTATTTTTCCCTCTTTTTTAATGCCTTGGCTAGTACAGACACATGGCACTGGGCATACTTGAAGAAAAACGACAGGCAATCTTTCCCTCCTGTGGAGAGCGGGAGCCATACTTGACAGATGCTAATTATATCACTTAGAGTTATACTAGAAGGTGAGAGATACCAGAGAGATTGGAATGGATGTAAAAATGCAGTAGGTCTTAGATCTCATTATGCAGTAACTCTGGATTTGAATAAAACCTAGATTGACTGTCAATGATGCTGCTGTAACTGAAAAGGATGAAAGATACAGTTTCCTTCCCACATCTAATCTTTGCAAGAATTCTTCCAGATAAATAATTCTGATGGATTTGTAGGGAATTTGTCTTAATTCTGCATTGCCTTTCCCCTATTTCTAAACTCAGCACCTGAATGTTTTCCAGAAATATTAAGCAATGTGACAAAGCATCTGTCAGGTGTTTGCTCTCTCATCTTCCCAAGGGCAGAAGCATGAGTGTGTGTATAAGTGGAAGCAGATGGCAGAGTAAGCATATTCTGTACACATGGATGCGGTGAATGCAGTAATACTGTTTAAATACCAAACCCTCAATAGCTTTACTTTGAATACAGGAGTATCAAGCTCAGGGGTTGAAAATTGTGGAAATTGAGGAAATTGTGGAAAAATTTTGGGGGGAGAAGGCTATGGGAAAGAGGAGGTAAGGGTTATTCCACAGAGCTGGGCAGAAAGGTATTATTTTGTAGTGCTGCAACCAAAAGGCACCACTGGATTAATTCTCTAATCTGCAAATAGAGGCTCGATTAGGGTGCTATTAGAAGGAATAAAATAAAATCATGTAGTTTGGTTGTTTTAGTAGAACTAACAGGCAAAACCTGCCAGATGAGGCATGAAGAAGATGTATTCAAAGTTATGATGAGAGAGGGAGAAGGAAGCCCGGAATGCAGAGGATGTCAGTCAAGTTCAGGAGAGAGAGAGAAGGAATTGAAAGGATGGGACTGCTGACAAACACTAGCCTTGCAATGGGGACATCTCATGCTTTTTCCCTTTATCATATCTTAGAACACTACTGTGGAAGATAAAATCTACCAGTTTGGCTTCCCTTAACACTGAAAATCAGAAATTTCTGAAGAGCAAGGGGAGTTTTTGAGGCCAGAAGGATAAGCATGAGTGGCTATGAGAGCAAGGTGGATGAATGACCAAAACCCAATGGCCCTGATGCTAGGCAGGAAAAGAGGAGAGAACCCTGGGATGTGACTGCTCTAGCTGAGACTTTCTACTGGAGACATAAAACAGCCAGCACCCCTGAAGCTGCTTTACCATGATGAGGGAACTTTAAATGGTTATTGTAATTCATGAAAGCAGTAAGTAGGTCATTGTACCTTATCAAATTTCCTGTGTCTTCTTTTTTGCTGGAATTTCAATCCTTTTTAACACCCACCTGAGCTAATTTAACAGCAAAATGGGAAATTTCCTGTTTTTTTTTTTTTTTTTTTTTTCTCTCTTCAGGAGAGTGCACATCCTTACACACTTGATTATTTGTTTGCAAATGGGAAGCAATTTTATTGAGCACCCAGATGGTATAACATGCTCATCATTATTGTCCAAACGTGAGCAGTTTGGATGGAGGCTCAAGGCAGTGCTTATTAATGAACCTTAAACAAAATGAAACCTCACTGTCAAAGCCCAGGAAAAGGTTACGAATTCTTCCCACATCTGTTTTTCCCTTAGTGAGTGCTTGTGTCACTACACATGACCTGAATTCCTTTCTGATGTCGCAAACATCAAGTGCTGGTTGGTATGATATGGGAGAGAAATGAAAAATCAGGGCCAGGGTATCAAGTAATTACAAATAGTTGTTTTCCCTCTCTAGACTTCTGGTTGTTTATGGTTTTGGGTGGGAGATAGTGAGTTCATTTTGATCACAAAACTGGTCCAGGTCTGGATGATTTTTATGCTTCTCAAGTGATAAATATTAGTTTTCCCTTTACTAGTCCTATTACATAGCTCAAGGGAAGCTAATGCAGGAGCCTGTGAGGAGAAAGGGGAGAAGAGTAAGAAATTGCAGGAAAATATTAACAATTGGAGGAATGGAGGAAAAAAAAAACCAAACACTGTTTGAAAAGATTCAATCAGGATAAAGGAATGCTAATTCACTTGAGGAATATTAACACTCAGCAAACATACAAAAGAAGAAAGTACAGAAATGACAAAGGCGCTAGAACTAAGAAAGGAAGAAAAAGAACAGAAGGTCATTCAGAGTGAGGTTAAAGACACACTTTGTGCTTTTTCACATATACATATTTCTAGAGGAACCAACGGTTTTGCGTATTATTCGAATTTTAAAAGTATTTTCCCCACTTGGCAAAATGTATGAGTCTACATAATCAGTCTAACACTCAGTAGTTCCACTACTAGGAACTTATTATTTATTCCATCTACGTTACTTATGTTGTTTTCCATAGCCAAATTACCTATGTCCATTTTATCAAAGGGATCAAATTATTCAAGGGATGGGACTTGCAAATA
The DNA here is from genome assembly GCF_000710305.1 of Buceros rhinoceros silvestris. Classification (NCBI taxonomy): domain Eukaryota; kingdom Metazoa; phylum Chordata; class Aves; order Bucerotiformes; family Bucerotidae; genus Buceros; species Buceros rhinoceros. Next base: position 66,562 of record NW_010421461.1, on the reverse strand, counting down.
TTTTTATGTTGCCCCGTGCAAAATAACACAGTAACACCACCCATAAAATTCCATTTTATCTCTTCTGCACTAAAGATAATAGGTGTCTCAAGCATTCATGAAAGACCTATGATATCCTCAACTTTTTTGGTCTAGGACTTAAATCTCCTTCCATCTGCAACACCTCAACTAGGACCACTACTAGAGAAACATGTCAAACTGCAGACAAATTAAACACACGTGTCTTCACTTGAAAATATTACTGTAGGCAAAAGAAAGGCAAGTTAAAGACAAATTTCAGTTTTATTACACCATCTCAAAGGCAACATTGCAGTGGGAGCCCAATTGAGACTCTTTCAGGAAAGAAGGAAATGCAGCAAGATCTGAATGACCTTAAAGTGATGTCATAGAAGCCACAGTTAAGTGAGATATTGAAGCACATGTCTAGCTTCTGTGGGACTGTGCAAATGCCTAAAACACAGAGGAACTGCACCATAAATCAAAGCGTCTGCTCCCCTAATTAAAGGTAGACATGTATCTAAGAATCTTGCTGAATCAGAGCCAAGCCTTAGACTGAACCTTAAAATCCTTCTGGTTCATTTTTAAACTGGCCTTAGAAGACTCTTTTTTTTTTTAAATAACCTCTGTTATTTTAATTGCTGTTTATTCTCTCACTCCATCCTGTGACTAGATGTCCTGGCTGGGGCCCCATGGATGACTCTTCTAAATTCCCACCATCATTCTCCTTCCTGCAGATTCTTGCTCAACAAGGTGGCAAAATGTAATAAAGCACATGCCTGCATTTCTGCCCTGCAGTTCACCTTAAATAATAATAATAAAAAATAAATCTGAACTAGATTTGATTCCCCTACCAACGGAGGCTTAAAACAGAGGAGAAACAGGGACTGTTCTGAATACTTTTTATGTGCTTGTTGTTGCTAGGGAAACCATTCCCCTGGCATCCCAGTGCTGAGCACATCTTGCACTTCCAGCATTCTGGTTCTCAGAAAATTAAGACTGTATCGTGCTGTCATGGTGTGGAGAAACAAGGATAAACATTGATTAAAATAATAGACCCATTGTCTAAAAATAAAATTAATATTGTGGTCAGATTTAAAATATTCTGCTTGGGGTTTTTTTGTTTGTTTTTTTTTTTTTTTAGGACTCAGCCCTGCACAAAAATAGATTAAGGTGCAAGAATGACCCTGGTTTAAGCTGAATATGCAGAAGAGGATCCTGGTATTTAGCAGTTATTTTCTCCACTGTAACACAAAATTAGCTGTGGGGTGTGTGGTAGACAAAGAAGACTATGAATAGCTGTGATTTCTTGTATCATGACATAATAAATATGATGATGGTATACAGTTTTTATGCATGTGTAAATACATTGGGACAAATTTATCCCTGGTGTGACTCTATTGATTTTGCTGGATCATCAAGGGACAAATTTGCCATGGTGTTTCATGCCCAGACCTTTGATCTTCAGGAAGTTATTTATGAAGCAGAGAGCAAATAAAGTTTTCCAGGGGGACCTGATATATGACCAAATATCAAATAAAAAAAACATATTCTGTGTTCACACAGGATGGAAGTCACTTATGTATTGTGTCCTAAGTAACAGTGGTAACACTGTCATAAGTTTAAGGAAAATAAAATTTGGGACTCACCAGTAAATGTTTTAGGCAGGTACAAAATATATTTGTCAAATAGTCCTTTACTACCCTAGACATCATGCAGTCTATGGTCAACAGGGAACAAATTTTATTTCACGTTATTCTACTCATCACTGTGTCCAAACCCTAACTTAGATAATTTCAACTGGAGTATCAGAAGGCACTAGCAAGAATATAAGCAATGGAGTAGTTTCAGTGGGTGAATATGGAATCTGTCTTCTATATCTTCAAACTACTCTTTTTTTCATGAGTCCTGGGAAAGACAAGGATCTGACAAGTACCACCAATAAGAGGAATGTTGTTCTTACCTCTGTGTCAGCTGATAACCATCCGCTGCTGAGAAATGAGGTCTTTACTGGAATATAGTTGTCCAGGCTAGAACTCAAAATTTCAAAGAAATATCTTTATGAAAACCTTCTCATCTGTGAATACTGAGTATAAACATACCCTTTAAATAAGATGAGAAAGAGTAGTAAGAAGGAGAAACAGATGAAAATGTAAGGCATTTTGGACACCCAAGCTTTCAACCTGAGGATAACTATTGATTTTTGGAAACTTCCACAGGGATCACAAACATGTGTCCAGACTGCTTTGCAGCAACATAAATTTGAGGAAAAAAATTGAGATGGAAATACACCAACAATTCTAAGTATTTTCATATCATGACTATTCATGGGACTGTAGAAAATGAACACTGCGTTTCCAACTCCCTGGAAACAGATAGGTTTAGTTTGCAGTAGAGCCAAAGACATTGCCTCCTCATACTTCTTAATTCAGTGTGCTGGAAAATATGAAATGGCTTCATAAGGTTATTAAGAAGGATGTTTTGCTTTTTTTGAGCAATGAGGAATATCCTGGAAAGTTACAGAACCTTCATTCAATGTCTTTATCTCTGTATTGCTGTGCATCCTGTGACATCCAATTACTAATTAACAATTACAAAAACACTCTGATGGTGGGATATTGTTGGCTATGGAATATGTCCTCAGAGAACATCATAGTGATCCTCATCTGTAGCTGTTCAGTATGTAGTACACATCCACACATCATCCACAGGATTTTCCCGACAATGTCTGTGACAGAAACAGACACATGAAAAATATGTGCTAGAATTCAGAGAGGTGGCAGGTTGACTTTGGTCTGAACTTTTATGCACAGACCTACATTTTTTGGTATGAAGAACTTCTCTTTCTTTTTGTTCCTTCCTCTCCCAATATATAAAAGAACTCATAATTTCTTGGGGTATTTTTCAGCCTTCTGGTTTTAAAAAATAACTTTGGAGCAAGGGGTACAATATGGGCAATACTCAAGATATTTCAGCTTCCCCATGTTGACTTCTTTCTTTTGCGTAATGCAGTTCCGTGAGTGTTGGTTATTATGGTATCCACATGATGTGTGCCTTATATTTGTTTGAAACATAATTACACTTTTAACTCCTCAAAGGCTATTACCAGTCTTGGCCTGGATTCCTCCTGCTAATGTTAGTCTCTTAACTGGTATGTCCAAATTAGGAGTTAGGAGCTTCCTACTTCTCCTCAGTAATTATAGAGGGATCTAGGGCTTCTTCAAGATAATTCCTATTTCAAGTGGTCCAATTGTCTCTCAGAAACTGCCAATTACTTTCCATTGACTGTAAAGACAACCCACTTAGGTGACTTCAACTTAGTTGACTTAATTTCAGCACCTAAAGAAGTGGATCTGAATCCCTTTATTTTTACAGCATCATGGACCTGAAGAACTAAAATATTTTCTGTTTAGTTTCAGGTGAAAGTACTACCTATGGATGGATTATTTAAGTTTGTTGGTCCCAGCTGAATTCAGAAGTCCATGTTGTTCAGAACCAAAGATACAACCATTAATTCACCTTCTACATCATTGCTTAAATGAACATCACAAGCAGAAACTAAAACGAGGAACAGGAATGTGAAATGTGCTTGAATCTAAACATCAGATCAAGAGAGCTGCCATCAATATATTGGTCTCTTTAAGAGTTTTTATCCTATCCAGCCTGAAGAAATTATTAACATAATTTCTGTCTGGGTCCACACACACACTGCTTCATTTCAAATTTGAAGTTGGCTGGCATTTGCCTTGGCCAATTGTTATTCAGGAAAAAGAAAAACCCTACAAAAATAATTTTCCAATTGCATGTGTGCAAAACACAGATAACCCTTTTTACTTAACATCTGTTTCACAACAGATTTTTTTCCATAGCATTATTGTAAATACAGTTTGAGCTCCTTTCTAACATATAGGATGATACCTCTCTTTGATAGATTCTCTTAATCTATTTTTGGAATTAAACTTACTCAGGGCCAGTGACAACTACATAGGCTTAAAGACGGATACTCATTTCAGTCACCATTCTCTAATAGTAATTTGCTGTCATAATCAAATAGAATAATCTGCAACATTTCTTATTTTGCTTTTCCATTGGTATCTCATAGTATTTGAGAAGCTGATCTCAGAATCCCTAGGTATTGCTTATAGAGAATGTACGCAAATAAAGATTGACCCTGTGTTAGAGCTTTTAGAAGAATAGATAAAGGATGTGAGAAAGTGAGACTTATTGTAGAGCCGGGGAATCAAAACACAGAGAAATCCCATGAAGACAGGCATACAAGCTTCACTTGAGGCACATGAATAATGGAATCACTAACTTTGTCCAAATAATAGCAGGGGGCATGGGGAGGTATCTCCAACTGAGTGTGGTTCTGAGGAGAACAATTTTTTATTGAGGTGAGCATAATTAGGAGTGAATAAATGAATAATTGAACTGAATGTCTAGAAAGAACCTTTAACAATGCTTGCTCTGTGGGGGCATGGAATATTTTCCTCAGGGGACTGGCAGAAGGTCTGGTACTTGATACATTCAAAACCAGACTGGATGAAGAATTGAAAAGTTTGCAATCCATTCCAGAAAGAAGTGCTCTGTAAGTGCCTTCAATGTAGGTTTTACCTTCTCATTTCAGAATACTGTGATTTATCACAAGCGTGCATTCAGATGTCTATTAGAATTAGAATTACTACTTAAAGATCTGATTTCTCACCAATATATGGGTATTTACAGACCTGATTTCAAATAAAGTTAATGCATCTTGCCTCAGTAAATTCTCCGTATTTGATGTGAGACTAGACCACCTAGAATAAATCTTTTTAAGAAGTAATATTATTTACCTAAAATATAAAAAAATTCCTCTGACACACATACCAATTTTAAAGCTGCATCTTATTTACCTGATAAAAGACAACAGCTCTTCTGGTGCTGTTAAGGCCTGTAAGAGAGATAATTACACAGGTACTCATATTTACTTAAGGAACACTGAATATGATTTAACTAATCCTTTGTCGTGCAGCTACAAAAACTGCTGATGAATGCCCAAGGCTAATCTCAGATATGGGTGGGCAGAACCTGTAAAACAAAGAGAACTTATGCATGTGCATCCAAAGCAAGAAGTATTTAAACATACCCAGAAAAATTTCAAAGTTTTGAGTGATAAACATACATGCCTGAGGAGCATATTTCTAGCTAAGAGGAGTTTTCAAAACTGCAGCTTGGGATTCAGCTGTTTGCAGCTGTCCAAAGTCTTATTTTACATTTCATGTTTTCCATAATTGTGGATGCTCACTGTTATAAGCCACTTGGAGTGCATCCTTCTAGTTCCACGCCTCTTAAATTAAACCCTAAGTCAGGACCCTGAGATTATACCTGAATCATTAAGGATTACATCAAATAGCTTTCTTCTGACCTCACTGAAATCGGGGAACACGGCTGGTGGAAATAGTTACTGCTGGAGCGTCTCCTTACCCAGGGCCTCGAACCACTGCTGAATCAATCCCACAGCCTTACTTACTGAACTTACTGCAACCACAAAGCACTAGTAACAAGCTGTAAATCACAGCCTTTCTTTTTAGCTACAGCTTTTTGTGCTTTCTCGAGATCCTTTTTGACAAATTACATTCTCTAGCGCCCAGATGGTTTTCTTAAGGATCACAAAGTGAGACACAGCTAAGTACAGAGAATTAACTCTGGTTAATACAGGCAATTTAAAGTTAACCAGATGGGTGAGTGGACACTCTCATTTTGAAACAAAGTTCATCCTCCAAAAAGTTGAGCTGTTTTATCTGGTGTCACTTTATTCCTGAATGACAGTCTTCATGAAGAGTTCTAATCAAAAATATTTCTTTTTTTTTCATTATTGTTTATATTTACCTTCCCATGTGATTGGCAGAGAAGTTCTCAGGATATTCTTGTTTTAAGTAGCAGTAACAACATTTCTTCTCCAAGATTGGTGATATGTTGTTTCTGATATCCATGTTGCACGCCACATTGTTTATTATGGTACAAAATTAACAGGACAGTAGGCAATCCTGTCACTAAGGATTATTCTGGGACTCAAGAACTGTGAGTTTGTATCAGCTACAACAAGAATTTTCTTTTCTTTTCTTTTCTTTTCTTTTTTTTTTGCTTTGTATTCTTATGTTTTAAGACATTAGTTGCCTCCCCTCACTCACCCTCTGTCTTGCTCTTTTAGGCTAAAGATGGAGCTCAATCATTTGAACTGGTGACTGTTATAATATCTCCAGCTTTGGCTGGCAGGCTTTAGTTTTTAAGATGACAGAAATACTGGTTCAGATGAGGGCCAGACAACTTTTACAGCTTTGTTTTCAATAGGGGAAATAGAGATCAGGAAACATTTTTGTGGGTCCATTTCTGGGCACTCTTAAACTCCTGTTGGGGTCACTGGGAGCAGGACTTCACAGGTGGGTCCCTTTCCTTCTCATCTATTCAGGAGAAAATCTAAGATTCACACTTGGTGGCAGTGTTTCGCAGAAAATCTGGAGAGACCCCAGAAGCAGCATCCATGATCGAAATGGGGACCTGGGTTTACATTTATTAAGATGAAAGATTCAGTCTGAATTTCTTTGCATCATCCTTGTGTGTGATAATCAAAGCTTTGTTGAGGTCTGCAGAAGTAATTTAAATGGCCGTTAAAATTAAGAGAAATAAACTTTGGAGTCAGCCCCCACGGACACAATAAATTCTTTCTTCATGCAACATTCCTATCTGGATGGTCAGAGCAAATAAACAAATAAAGGGGGGGTGGAGGTGGTGGTGGTGTGTGTTTCCTGCTGCTGTAGCTGTTCCTGCTGCCAAGCAGGGCCTGTGTTACCACTCCGTTGTTGCTATCTGTGTTTGCCATGTTTATCTTGCACAGAGCAGAGTCACCGGTGCATTGCAGAGAGCAAGGTTCTTATAAAGGAGATCGTAGATAACCAGATGTCATTGGCAGCAGGGCCCGTCAGGAAACTTTATGTATGTCTGTGTACTTGCTTGTGTGTACACTGTGTAAATAATAGAAAAAAATACAGTGCAGGTGTTTATTTTCTCTTCTTCAGGTCAGGATTCCCTTAACACCTGTGTTTTACCTAAGCCAGACATATTGTTGAGCTTTAACAATCAAATAGGTAAGATTTGGATATACTCCATGCTAGAATACAACCAGGTGAAGGCTCTGAATGCTGATTCACCCTTAGGAATGGATACCTTTGCAATGTCAAGATCTGGCTCTCTCTAGTGTCCATAACTTGCACCTGAGGCTTTGGCTTTACGTCCACCTCTAACAGCAGGGATTGTTGGTATCTATTAACATCTCCTTAATAGCTGTCTGTTTATCAGGACATAGCTGTGAATTCTGGCACTGGAGTGACTGTGGCTCACTTTCAGCAGTCTTGGACTGTTTAATTTAAGGGAAGCAGCTTGTAATGATTACAGGGCTACTTTTATTCCCATTTTAGTTCTCTATTTATAACTGTTCAGGATTTCAGCCTGCCAGTAACACTGCTTGTAAACTCACATGTATGGGAAATCTTTCAAACTGAGATGAAGTAATTTCACTACACCCTAAAATACCATAAAACTAGCACAGAGGTTTTCTAGTCCCAGAAGATGGATAGAAGTGATATGTTCTTGGAAAGTTACCGCTTTAGTTTTCCCACCTCTTAACAGTTTTTGAGGCAAAACTGAAATACTGGAAATGTTTGTGATGATAAGCTGGAAGAATATAGGTTGATTCAATCAACATATTTTGCTTTGTAATGTAAGATGTGATTGATTGTGGTTTGGGCCTTACAATTTTAATTTTTTTGACATAAAAAACTAGAATTTTGAAATGGAAAAGTCGTTCTGACACCTCGATGACATTGTATAGAAGTATAATGTTCTAAGCAATATATAATATATATTCTATAAGTCTCTAAAGGTAGGTGTAGAGCACTCTGAAAACTTGCTTTCTACTTTGTATTAATTGATGTAATGATGATACAGGGAGGGTGGTGGGGGGGTGGGGGTCGTGTGTGTATGTGTGTAGAAGAAGAGTATTGGTTCAGTTCAGCAGAGGTGTTGAGATCTTCCAAACTGGAAAAATTTTCCACTAACAGCAATGATCCAGAATGGGAGAATTCTTTCTGGAGGTGAAGGGACTAGGTTCCCCTGAGTCATGAACAAAGAAAACCTGTCTACAGAGAAGTTTATGGAGAAATTTCCAGCTGATTCTGGCCTGAATGTGAACAGTCAAGTGGCTTGAATTTCTCTACCCAGAGTAAAGGTGAGATTGATCTACAGTGGCATTGCAGACACAGGAGAATCCAGCTGACAAATCCATCAGGTCTCAAACTAGGAAAAATGTCTGGAGAAACACCAGCATATTATCAGTTTTATCTGAAGCCACCTGTGAAAAATAAAGCATTTATGAGAGTTTGACAGCTAACTGGGAAATTGCAGAACAGTAACGGCTCTGCATGCTGAAAGTACATCCTTAAAGAGACAAATAAAAGTCCACAGGGTCAGACTCACGAGCAATCTTGTGGCTTAAGAATTCACTGTGTGTCAAGTGATCTGCAGTAAATGTCTGATTGCTTAATCTTAGTTTATGCAAAATATGAAGTAATTTTGCATAGCTTAATGTATCACCAAAGATGATTAAGACAAATCACAGTGCTTCATACTTGCCAAGTGCATGCAGAGACTGAAAAACATTTGCTGTGGATACCCAATTAAGGCATGATTAGATAGCTCATCCCTAGGAACCTTTGAGGAACTCTAAGAAACATAGTTAATGACATATTTGGGCTTTTAGAGATGAAGACAAGCTCTTTAAAAGCACTTTTTCTAGGGGCAAAATCACTATCCAAATGTCCTTGTCCAGATGACAGCTAGATAGATAGTAAGTCAATTCACAGACACAAATGAACATTCCTGAGTACTAGGCAGTGTGGCCATCTTGGGTTTCTTCCAAGAAGACAATTTGGAGATAACCAGTGCGTGTTTGCTCTTGTGGAACCTGGCAGACAATCTAATTGAGGGAAAAACAGCATGGGCCTTGGATAACTATACCTTGATAAACTCAAACTATATACATTTCCAATTAAAAAAAAATGTTCAACCTAAATCTTAAACTCTCTGAAAATCCAGAAAGAAAAGAAAGGATCTCAGAGTAATTCTCAGGGAAGAATATATTACATGGATTCTCAAAAAGTGTTAATAGAAGCTTTTTTAGGAACTATTCAGAAAAAAATAACCTTGTTAAGCAACAGCACGGGGCTGTAGATTAAACTCAGTAAATATTAATTAGAATAAATGCAATTATACATACATCTGTGAACAGAGAGGGAAATGAGCAAGACAAAGTCAATTAAATGTAAATTTAAATTTAATTGAAATTCTAGATAGTAGAGATATTTTTATGAGCAACTGAGGGATCCCTGAGCACTTTCAATTCCTGATTGACATCTCTTGCCCAACTAATGCAAACTAATGGATGTTTTTGTGTGTGAAAAAGGCATTTAGTATGCTCTGTACCTTCTCTTGGTAGCAGTGTCCTTTTCTGATGCTGTGATTCTCCCACAGAAGAGCAACAGCATATATTTAGGACATTAAAGTTTAGATATCTACTTAGGAAGAAATACACACAGATATTTTTCTGAATATTTTCTTGTATCATGATTGAAATTCACTCTAACATTTACTGAACTGATCTGAAACCCAAACAAAATCATTTCAGGTAAGATAATAAAACATTAAAACTTGACAAACTTATGTTTATTATTTTCATATTTTCCTTGAAAAAAAACCCACACTTTTTATTTATTTTAAAAAAAAAAAAAAAGGCGATTTTGAGGACAATGTACTATATGGGGAGAAAAATAAACCTTTCCCATAAAAAAACCCTGGAGTTCTGTTCTATTCTGTTCTATTGTATTCTATTCTCTTTGGTTTTATTCTGTTTTATTCTAACCATGTCTCAAAAACCACTAAAACAATCATGAGGTAAACTAAGTTATCTTTATTCTATAGATGACATTAAAACACTACAATACAAAAGAGACTCAGTACTATACACAACTTCGCATGGTTTTTCCAAAGGTGTATATAAAAAAAAAAAAACAAAACACTAAGTCAATATTTGTGTTTGAAAATATTTGTAATTTAGCACATGTCTGATATTGGTATCACAGTTTTCTCACATATTGCAATATTAATAAGTAGTTTGGAGGATGGTGGAACTTTTCAGTGGATTTCAACATATTGTGAAGGTACGGCTGCCTAATGACAGATGGAATTCAACTGGGATACACGTAAGGTTATCCTTGTAGACAGAAGTACTCTAAACTTCTCATATGTTTCTCAAGCTGCAGGATTCTCTGAGGATCTAAAACATTTGGAAACTTGTGGAATGTTTGACTAAGATATCTGTTCATTATTTGGCAGCCACAAGAAAAGCAGATATGATTCTCGGTTGCATGAAAACAAAAAAAGGATAGAAAAAATTCATATGAACCATGGTGCTACTGTGTTCGGAATAGTCACATTCGTCTGGAAGAGGTGTGATTCCAGGTTGCTTTACTCCCGTGGCAGTGACTGATTTACCTGCACAGCCATGGTAAGAAAGAACGTCTGATAGTGAAAAGTAAGTTTTTTTTTTTCTAGTGAGCAAGGAAATTTCGTACTGCAAAACACAGGAAGTATTCTCAAGACAAATTCAAGGCTAATTGTAGATTGCATGTCAACAAGATACTATTTATTCTGGTCTTTTAAAGCTCTTGCCCTGAAGTTATAATAGGTGAGTAAAGCACCAAGATATGAATTTCGGACTGAATAAGGTGAAACAGTGTGGCAGCGCAACCCCTCTGACCCCGTGCACGGAGCTTGCACAAAAGACAGGCCTTGCAGCAGCACCTAATAAGCACCTGGAGCTACTCCCCCCTGGGGATATTGATGCCTGGGAGCCTGGGTTCCGTTAGCCGCATCCTGCCTGGGTTTCCCGGAAGAGACCACAGTAACACTGGACCAGGGTATAAACGGAGCCCTGCCAGAGAACCACTTTGAGTTGGTTCTCCTTGGAGCAGCAGGTCGTGCAGTTGGAGACTCTCCCCTCGAGCCTGGGACGCCGGCCGAGGATACTTCCCAGGCCACCCCCCTGTTCCTCGCGCTGGGACGCCGCTCAAGTGAACCTCCCTTGGATTGAGTGATCCTTACCCTGGCGCTGGTAATCAACCCCCTTGGTATCATTAGGTGAGAGATTCTCCCCTTTATCAGTGAGCTGTGCACATTTTGGGTGTATCCTCCCTTAGAATAGATTCCTTAGTTCTGTATAAATTTGTTGTGCAGTAAATAATCCCCAACTGACATCCGAACCTGTACAGTCGGAGTGCCAGTCAAATTTGTCTGTAATAAATCCACGTTTTTCAGATAGCTGCTGCTGTCTGTTTTGTGGGTGCCTCCGTGACAAATGGCCACCAAAACCCTAATCTATCGATTGGATTTTCCTGCTTTGGGAAGCCTCTTACAATGTCAAACATTACAAGACTTTTAAAAAGAGGCTTCCTAAATGATTGTGAAGAGTCATCCAGGTCATGAATGACAGAAGCCCAACTCAAGTGTACCGATTAACTTCCCTGGGAAACATGCTCCCCAGACCCCATTAATTGAAAAAGAGGCCTCAGGAAAGGTGCCTTGTATTTTAAGGGCTGAATTGTAGCCATAAGTCAGGCAGTGTGAGCACACTTCTCACAGAGATACAAGGCCAAGCAGTGATTCCACCTCACTGTAAAACACTGCATAAAAGACATGGATAAACTAACTCATCAGCTAAAACAATGCAGCATTAAACTAGTAAGTGCAAAGAGAATTGGGTTCACAGTGGTTTGGATTTTTTTTCTCCCCCTTGCAGGGCAACACGAAGCGCTGGGAGCACTGTTCTGATATTATCAGAGAAGGACAATACAATGTTCATATGCTTCTTGAATTGGATAAATGTTTCTTTTTATTTTAGTAAGGAGATTTATAGTAGCAGTTCATAATGAATATGAGAATTTTATCTTCCTTTAACCACACAAACCAATTAGATTACTGTAATATTAAAGAATGCTTTAATATATAATAAGCTTGCTGGAGTATGAATGTGAATGACAAGCCTGTTGTTTATGACAAGCTTGCTTAGGAGAAAAGGATACTGCAGGAACACACTAAGGTTTCTATGTTGTCCTTTGTTCTCAAAACTCACCTACCTCAACTGAAGCACAGCTAAAATCCTCTTGTCACTATTCAGTGCCTCATGTCCTTAAAAGTGGAATAAAAGAGTATCTACCATATGGTCATATGCTAATCAGTATCATAAGTTAATCAGAAAACAATTTAAATTAAAATGTTATTCTGAGATCTATTTTGTTTGTAATTGTAGTAAATGACAAACTCTTGTTTAGTTAAATAGAAACAGAGCTGGAAAGGACTTCCATACACTGCTATGACAGATCAGTACAACAGATCGTTCTAATTAAACCTGGCTGCAAGGTCACAAGGACACCTTTTCCCTTTTTTCTTAGTATGATTCTGGCATGAAAAATAATAATTTTCTTAACTCCCATTTGGTATTGAATACCCTCTGCCCCATGTTAGCACTAGATTAACACTGTAAGAAGCAATAATAATTTTACAAGCGATAGGACTAATACAGTCTGATTTCTCAGTCTTTCATCTCATCCCTGTTTAACATTGGTGTCACAAAAAGCGTCAGACTTTCAAAGATTCTCTCTCATACGCAGCATCACATTGTTAATAAAACCTGACTTCGGTAACACGTAAGTCTACAGCGTAGGTACCTGTATGTGCAAAACTAACTTTAGGCACCCTTTGTATTCACTGAACTGATTCACTGGCACAAACCAGAGGGTAATTAAAGCAGATAGGAACAGCTCCATTGTAGGACATTTAGACAAAGCAGCAGAATAAGATTCACGTGGCTTGGTTCAGATTCCCAGTTCTGCCATAAATTTCTTCAGGACATGGGAAAAGAGTGAATCATTAATCGTTTCAAGGCCCATTTTATCAATATGTAAAATACAGACCACACACCTTCCTTTCTCCCTCACTTGTCATATACATTCATATTAGATTTTCTTGTAAGCAGAAAATATTTCTTCTAGTGTTGCTAACCATTCAGCTACACAAGTCAACTGGAAATGCCAGCTGCAGCATTACGGTTGTATAGTGAGCTTCAGACTTTTTTCAAGTGGTTGAACTGCCAGCAACAACTTCAACCTTCCCTTCTTTCATGACACATGCACTGCCTGTGGGACATAGATGTATCACAGAATCACAGAATCATCTGGTTGGAAGAGACCTTTATCCTGTTGTGTAGTTTTTCTCTAGCTTGGGTTTCATGTCTAAGTTAAGACATTTGAAGATAAAGTGACTTTTTAGTCCAGAGGGAAACATAAGCCGAACTTCATAGCAACCTTTCAACTTGATGTACCAGCAAAATGTATTATGTTATGTTGCTAGAAGAATTACAAGTTGCAGGGATGGTTCTGCTGTGAAAATACCTTTAGGTGGGCTGCCAAATTGCACCCTTTAATTGCACTGTCAGTCTAGTAAAATACCATTAAAACAAGGAGAGGTAAATCTGAGTCTATAGATAATTTGGACTGTTCTAATAATACAGGTTGATTTCTAGATACTACGGAGACATCAGCAAACTACAACAGATATCTGCACCATGGTTTACTTCCATTTGAGCTTTAAAAAGCTGCTACATGAATAGGTAGCATATGAACCACCCTAAAATTTCACGGGGAGTGTAAATTTTTTCTTCCCATTCATCAAGTTTGCTAGTGTCAATGTGTCACCTTACTTATCACTGATTCTTAAAATAATACTGAAGTAGAAGTATCAAAATGTAAAACTATGAAATTCAGGAAAGTCACAAGTGCTATGATTTCTTCCTTGACTCAGTCTCATCAGCTGGTATGCCCTTGCAGTAGAACGTTTTGCCAAGAGGCTGCAAATAGGACACATCTCTACCTACAGTGTGTTTCATGATAAAAAACCAAGAAATACTAAGGTAACAGATTAAAGCTAGAAATGAAAGATACTGGGCACTGTAATGTCATCAGCTTTCTCACAAAATAAAGGGTTGGGTAGTCACAAGGAAAGAGCTGAATTCATAGATATTCGCAAAGACCACTAGTGCCAATCCGCACAATTTTAAGCTATACAGGCTCCCAAATGAACTCACTCATTCACGGCGAGCAATTCAGTGAAGATCTGACTATTGCCGATGCTCCTGCCTGCCCAGGGACTTCTGGGAACCCTTCATTTTACGGTCTGATATTTTCCACACGATGAACTAAGTATGCCTAGTGTTAACAAATCTGTTAGATTTCCCTTAATGTCTGTCATGATGTCACTAACATTCTGATTCCATCTGACCTCTTGGTTGAAGGGGATCAGCAGAATCAAGGGAAAGTTTATTCCCTCTTAACTTCAGTATTCTCAGAGAGTTTGTCCTTTTTGGTGTTACATTGTGGAAGTATCACAAAGCAGCTCTGGAAATGTTCTTTTTGCCTCACACTCCACAACAGGGTACCCTGTTCTTAGCACAACCTTATTCCTCATCCAGGGTCTGCAGATGCCTGCTGTCATCCCACAAATGTCAGCTTTGGTCTGGAGGACAGTGGATACACAGCCAGTGAAAGGAAGAGAGAGAGGGGAAACATCATGAGGTTCATCCATGCATTGCTGAGCAAAGACAGCTTCCAGTTAGCACCACTTCAGGAGGAGCAGGGGAGATCTTACTAGAGGCATAACAGGGTCACATAGTCAGAACATGATTATACAAAGCCGCACAGAGCAGGGCATAACACCACTTTCATGGACAATATTATAGCACAATGTCCAATCAAAGCAGTGTCTATTAATTTTGAATTACAGTACAGACACAGTACAGAAGCATCTCACCTGGCTTACCCCATCTCTGTTCTAACTTGCCTCTTTTTAGACAGGAACAGTCTCACTCTTTATACAGCCCCTTTTTGTTACAGCTCCTAGCCCACCGTGTTTTCGCCTTCATTTAGTCTAGGTGAAATGAAGGAACCTAGGTGTTTAATGGCATTATTAAAAATCCAAGATTAATATGTATATGCACACAGCGAAACTGC
>NW_010421461.1:22675-51332 GCF_000710305.1 Buceros rhinoceros silvestris | reverse complement strand
GAACCTTTCACAGAGAGCGCAGTACTAGTCACATGAGAGAGGCAGTCAGATTTCCCTCAGGGAGAGCTCCTAAACTTTCCAAGGTGAAAATAATAATAGTAAAATGATATAGTATAGACTGGACATTGTTAGCATTGGCATACACAGCAAATAAAATTAATATAAAACACAGAAGCCAAGTCTGTTTGAGAAAATATCTGCTAGAGAAAAGATCTGCTATAAAAATAACATGAATCGGGTGCTGCTGAAAGTTCAGATTATTCCTGAACCTGTTCTGGTCATTTATTTACACATGGGAGATCATGGGTTAAGTCAACAATGATGTAAGAATTTGTAATAGAGTTGCTTGTAGAGGGGATACATCTCCTTATGTGAGAGGCTGAATTTGGCCCTTGATTTTGAAAAATTGGCTTGAAGTTAAACAAGGTTCAGAAATAGTAACACATTTTCAGATCACCACGGCTCCTACACAAGAGCAAGTTCAGTTGCCCCTGGAGGTGAGAATGTAGGAAGTAAATTAAAGCAATCTTCTGCCATTATGCTAGCGTGTACATGTAGATTAATTGTTGGCAGCAGCAGGGCTTTGCTGTGAGGATGCTCTCAGCAGGATAGCAGTCCTAACCTATGGCTGATACTATAGGGAAAAAAAGCTGTCAGAAAGGGGGTGCAATGGCACAAAAGGGGAAACGCTCCTCGATACAGCTTAAATTAATGCTAATTAAAATAAGGAATAGGTTGCAGGAGGGAGATGGCAGTGTTAATCAGCATAATATAAAGCTGGGGACTGGAAACGTTCCACTAGGATCTGTGCCTGTGTAGCTCGGTTTGTTTACAACAAACAAAATCTTCTCAGCTACTGTTACCGTAGCCATGGCAACAGTATTGAGGTTACATCTATCAACAAAGAGAGCAAAACAAAGATAAGGCTGGTGTTTAATAAAGATGAGGCGTGATAATTATATGCCAGGCAACAGAGGACTGCAAAAGGAATAGCCTGTGCCCCCAACATAAGTGACATTCCCTCTTCAGCATCAGAAATTGGATAAACTTGTGACACCAGTGTCATCGGTTCCCTAATAGGTGGGGGAATGGTATTGCATATATTCCCTCTCCCGTTAAGTATTATACAGTGATGCAAACTTTGCCCGCTTCCATATAGAAGTCACGATCACTTGGGTGTGACAGTGACAGCTAAGGTTGTGTCAGAGGGCGTAAGAGAGAAAGGGTTGCTGAGACTCACAAGCATGGTATATCCAAGTAGAAGAAATAATATATTGAAAGAAACAGCGTTTATACAACTTAGGATGTACACTGAACGCTGCTGCGTTTTACCTGCCTATCCCTTCACTCTGTTCCCTTTACTTACACATTCTGCTTATTAACGTGAAATGTCCATGGGTCTTTTGTGAAGAGGTCATGTGTGATTCAGTGTCTTGGGCATGAAGTCAGCCTGGCTTCAGGATAAGAGACTGATCAGAAGGAGTCTTCAGCTAACACACACAGCTCCCTCCCCGGTATTACACAGCTAGAGACATGCAGAAGCTGTGCTCCAGAAATGGAAATGAGTGTGGGAGATAGAAGGATGTGTAATGGGTGATCTAGGAAGCCTCTGCTCCTGCTAGTAACATCTGATGTGTTGATGGTCTCTTTCTAACCTGAGACAAGGACTCATAGGGAATGATTCTGAAACTAAATTTTAGGGCATTTTGTCTCAGGACATTTGCCCATACAACAGGTGAAAAAGTACAATTAAAATCATTTAAGTCAAAAAGAGCTACCAGAGTTCTTTCAAACAGTGATATTTGATGAAATTACATAAAAATCAGATCTATCACTTTGCCACCTGGCCTCCAGAAAGTTCTTAGGAAGGGCAAGAGTCCCTGTTAGTCCCAGGCTGTATCTGAGAGCCCCAGGCAGATGTTCAGTATGCTATAGGGGATATAAAATGTAACATAGATATAGCCACCTATACATAGAGAGTTGTATTGGTCTCTCAGCAACTATTAACTTGTTTTAGAAGTTACAGTAAAGGAATTGTTTAAAATTGATTTAAGACCACTTAACTGTAAGTACCTGAAAGTTAGGAACTTAGTCTAAGAAGTTAGTGGTCTAGACCATCTCATTAGTAGTTACAGAGAGACCAGCACTTCCAAAAAGCGACTCATCACATCTAAAGATAGGTGTCTAAGATGAGTCACTCTCTGGAGGTTTTCTGCTGAACAGAGAGGAAGACTATGTGACTAACTTAGCAGATACCTCTTCGGTGGCTACACATACGTGAGATAAATTTCAAGTTTGCTCATAACTTCTTGTAATGATTCCTTATTTTTATTTATTAGTGGATTTTCTTTTTTTGGAAATAGCTGGAGTTGTCACTTGAGATTTATTTTTTTCACTTTTTTTCCTATCAGCAAAAAACCCAGAGTTTTATCATTAAATAAAGCAAGATGAAGGATCTTCTTCTGATCTTGAGGTCAAGTGACATATTTTGGCTGTATCCAAACAGAACATTTTTCTTTGCATCTAATCTATGCCATGTAAAGGACCATCGTGGTCCTTAGGTGCAATTCTGATTTCCTATTATTTTTCCCGTTTTAAAGTGTTTGAAAATACGAGGCTCGATTACAGGTGATGAGAGGATTCTTATATAGCATGAAACTTAAAGAGTTTGTTGCCTGCCTTTTGGTGTGGCATGAAGACACGCATGGGTGTCTCAGAGATCCAGTGTATAGAGGTGTCAGACACGTCTGTGTCTTACCCATATTACCCAATAGAAGTGATCCTTCAGAATTAATTTTGTTTAAAATAACATGAGGTGGCATGGCCACGAAAATTCTCAGAATGTGTGTGAACAGTATAAACAAATAATGCAGAATTTTGATATAGGCATCCTCAAAGCAACTATTAACTTCAATGATACAGCAATTTTTTTCTCCACTTCAGTTTTTCTGGAGGCTTCAATGAAACTGTGAGAAGTCAAGTATGCTAAAGCTATTTAAACTATGCTCATGCATCTACAGGCGTGTGCCTAAGGGTGGATAATAAGCAGAGCAAAGTATTTTTGTACTGCAGCTACCTAACAGAAAATGGATGTAAAAGTAAAGCTCAGCAAAGAGCAGTTAATAAGAAAATGGAAAAATCCTATGAGCATTAAAAAAGCGTTTTCAAATTATATGAAATTGTGCCACATCTCAGGGGGTTGTTAGACAGATGAAATGCCTTTACCTTTCAAATCTGGCTTAGCAGAAACTGAAATTTGCCTTCTGAAATTAGTAAATATGAAATGTTTCTAGTGGCTTCAGGCATAATTGTGCTACTCTTCGGAAAATGCATCCAAACTACTATTGCAGACTGTGCTTGTCCAATCTTTACCGGGGAAGGTGAAGACTGGTGGAATAATTTCTGCACTCCTGTCTTCCTGGGTATTTGAAATACTGCCAGTTTCCAACATGCAGGCCCACCAAAATGGCACTAAAATGTGACAGAAAATCCCAGCTGCAGTATTCATTTTGTCCTGGGTAGAGAGGATTTCCCACTGGTGGACTTCAGAGGCACTTATTTTTCTCCATTAAATGGACAGAATCTTGTGTACTTCTTTTAGGAGTGTTGCTTCGTTTGGCCCATGAAATCAAAACCTTTACCATGTGTCTGAGGTTGGCAAAATAAATCCTGCCCAGTATTTTATAAAGTATTTGTTCCGTTGGACTTTTCTACACTTTTTCTTTCAGCAAAAACTAAATCAACACAGGGCAATTTATGACATATTTTATTGTGGATTTGTCGCTGCTGAGGCTGTAAGATGGACATGAATTTCCCACTGACTCTCCCTGCTTCCTTGTAACCTGTATCTAACACTTCCCACGGGGCAATTCAAATGCATGTCTTATCTGGAACAGTTTGTGGGTGATTATCTTCTCTTTCATGAGCTGCAAACACTTTGTTAAATATTTTAGTTTCTTGTCTAATCATCATACAAGGAGGAGGATGTTGATTTTTCACAAGGCATGTAGCTCTCCTCCTGGTGTGTCAGTGCTCTTTAAAGCAGAGATGTTTTTGAACGTTTAGGCAGCAAAACTCTCCTTCCATACATGTATTCCTGGAGATAATTTTATTTCAGATGATGTCTAGATAAAAGAACTTTGTCCCCAAAGTGAACACAAAAAAGAGTGCAACTAATTTTCAAAAGTATGAATTGAAACAGGAAAAAAGCAAAAGGGAAAACAGATTTTGCTGAGACTAAGAAGATACATGTAGCTTAGGTACTAGCATTGAACCTGGAACAGCTCATTTAATTGTTGACAGCACTACAGACTACATACCTTGGAAAAATCAATTTATCCCTGTATGCCAAAACTACAGTAAGCTTAAGTGTGTTCTTCAAGTCAAGTTCACTTTGCCTTTTTTTTTTTTTCATTTTGTAGTCTTGTAAGTGGACGTAGCTTATTATTAACCCTGCCTACCAAACAATATGCCATAATTTCAGTGAGAGCTTTAATGAACGGTGTGCGGGGGTATACAAGGTAGATGGGGTTTCTATGGTCTGGATACAAGTTGAAGCCCTGCATGTTCTGTATATCACCATAGGATGCCTATAACCTTGTGCTGCACCCTCTTTATGCCAATATTTCAGAAAGTCTTACCCAACAATGTTAGCAAGGTGAAAGTCCAGATCCTCAAAAGGATGGAGAAAAGCAACTCTGCAACTGCTATCTGGCCCTAGAGGTGCTGCTAGCTGAGGTGGCAACACAAGGGTGCAGGCCACAGCAATTTCTGCCTTAGCTGCATCCTGCCATTGGGCAGAATCTTTTGTATCTTGCTGGAGTGCTGCCAGGAGAGTCCAGAACAAATCAGAGGGGGAAGTCCGAAGATATAGCCTACCCTAACTTTAAGAGGCTATGTATAAGAGGTCACCATAGGGACTTGGACAAGCTTGAGACAGGGCTCGTGTGGACCTTATGAGGTTCAACAAGGCCAAGTACAAAGTCCTGCACCTGGATCAGGATAATCCCCAGTATCAACACAGGCTAGAAAGACAACCATATCCTGGGTTGCATCACAAGAAGTGCAATCAGCAGTTGAGGGAAGGGATTCTGCTCCTCTGCTCCATTCTGTTGAGACCCCACCTGGAATACGGTGACCAGCTCTGGAGTCTTCAGTGAAAGAAGGACATGAACCCATTGGAGACAGTCCAGAGGAGGGCCACGGAAACTATCAGAGGGATGGAGCACCTCCGCTATGAGGACAGGTTGAGAGTTGGGGTTTTTCAGCCTGGAGAAGAGAAGGCTCCGAGGAGACCTTATTGCAGTCTTCCAGTGCCTAAAGGGGCCTCTAAGAAGGGTGGGGACACATTAATTAGCAGGACCTGTAGCAATAGGACAAAGGGTGATGGTTTTGAACTGAAAGAGGGGAAATTTAGACTAGGTATAAGGAAGAAATTTTTTCCAGTGAGTGGGGTGAGACACTGGCCTAGGTTGCCCGGAGAGGTGGTGGAAGCCCCATCCCTAGCAACATTCCATGTCAGGTTGGACTGGGCTCTGGGCAACCTGGTCTAGTTGAACATGTCCCTGCTTTCTGCAGCAGGGTTGGACTAGATGAGCTTTGAAGGCCCCTTCCATTCCAAAGCATTCTATGATTATATGATTCTGCATGACCTATAGTGTACATATGCCAACGTATAGTCTACATGTAGCTAATAGATGTCTAAGCTGCTATTATAACTTGTGGCACTTACTACACTAGCTGTGATGGGTGTTCAGGCAACCAGCTTGGGTATAGACACCTCTATTGCTGACAGCACATTTAAGGGCAGGCTGAGCCCTACCCACTGTGCCTGAGGAATGCTCAAGTAAAAAAAGAAAATAACCTCAGAGTTTATTAGGCATCAGTGTAGTTCTTGATCATCAAGATACAAGGGTATGATTAGGTGACGAGAAAAAGTCATGACACCTGCATTGCTCTGCTCTGTTATTGCAGTGATCCTCCTGGACCTGTACAGTGTTTCAGTAGTATTCAGATTCAGAAGTGGCCAAAATGTCCTACAAGAGATAAAAAAAAATATTAAATATTGTTTTGTTTATTTGAATTAAAAAATATTTAAGGTTTCTATCAGGGCTTTAGAACTTTAGAAACTGCCAGGCCAGGAGTCAGATTTGTACACAACTCTGAATCAAACTGACAAATCAATAGATCAGTGATAGTGAAAGCCCAGAAAACCTGCTGAAGTCCTTTTCAATCTGCGGCTACCTCCTGCCCTCCTGCTAAATCTTAACTTGCCTCCAAAGGGTTGGTGTTTGGGTTAAGACAAACACCTCAAACTGCCTTACCAGATGTCCAGAAAAAAAATAAATCTCTAAATGAGTAATGGAAAATCTAGGCTGAAACCAAGGGTAAGTGAGATCTATTAGACTGTAGACTGATCTCTAGAGGGAAATGGTGGAAACTGTTGTATGAGTCATTTCAAAGTGGGCTGTAAAAAGTACTGGAGAATATACCCCAGGGGGTAATCTTGCATTGGATGAGGGATAATGTAAGTGATTTACACTAACAGGTCTTTTCCATCTTTAATTTTGATGAATCTATGATCCCTAACAAAACAGGCTTATTTCTTCAGTTTAATATACCACAATCTGGAAGAGAATATGACAGAAGTGTTTGGGGATATGATCTTTCATACAGCCCAGTAAATGCCAGAAATCAAGCTGCCAGCACATGATACCATTTTGTCACTGTCACTGATCCACGCAGAGACAAAGACAGAAAAAAGATTTGGGATACTCAGTTTGAGTGGAGTGTTTTGGTTTTTCTCCCCTTATTGAGTGGAGGTGCAGACCATACGACCTGCACAAAAACTCTTCAGTAAATACAGAAAATTCATTCCCGTTACTTCCATTCCATGATGCATGGAATCCTTCTAGTTTCTCTGTCCCATGGTCTGTTTGCTAATGTGATGTTGCCTGCATTGTCTGCAAGAACGTTAAAGTACTTTGACTCATTATTTTTGCCTTAAGTACGAACTTTTTCTATCCCCTTTGTAAAAGACAGGGATCACCACGTGTGGGTTTCATGGGTTTTCTTTTTTTAAAAAAAAACAAACAAATCAGGCTAAATCACTGGAGAGCTGCATTATTCTAAACAATTTATGAGACAGTCTGCCTCACTGTATTTCCCTGTAGAAGGGATTGGGCTGATTTTATAAATGATTTATTACTGTTTTCTTCTGTAGGCACCAATAGGCTAGACAGAAAAATCAAAGTAAATTGAATGCAAAGTAATCAGTTTTCTTCCTTTAGAGTGAAACAACACCACCGCCCCCCCATAGGCATACACTAAATATTGTTAAAATTCGAAAGTAATTATTTGGTTTATGAAACAGAGGTTTTAAAAATAACATAAAATAGGTGAAAAATATGTGCTGGTTTAATATTAATTGTGAATATGAAAAGTGGTAAGCAAGGAAAAATTTACAGCTGCCTGTGGAGAGAAACTGGCTTGTTTACTCAGCAGCTCAAGAGCTGATTAGGGCCAGGTGACTTTCTCTTGTTTGTTTTTTTTTCCCTTGGAATGTCTTTCTTCACTCTTGGAGGAGTTGCAGCAGGTAGTAAATTTTGCTTGACTATTGATTTGACTGCAAATTAATATTTATATTTAATTTCAACCAGGAAACAGAACAAAACAAAAAAAACATTCAAAGGGTCAAAACTAAGGATCAGTCAGGCCAGTCCAGCCACATACGGTTTATATATATATAACATTCAAAAGTGAAACAAATCAACAAGAATCATTTTTGCCGAATACAAATTTTGCCAGATGTATGGAGGAAGGTGAATTACTGATTAATCATTTGGCCATTAGTCCATGAGTTTCTATGCTAACTCTGTAATACTTTAACAGTTCCTGAACTAGCTTCTTTTTAGCTAGTTTAGGCTTAGCTGCGGAAACCTTTTGACGTACACTTAAAATAAGAAAATCACTTTTCATTGTTGTTTACAAATGACAAATATTTTAATACTAATTTTAAGTGAAGATGACATATTTATGCTTTCATGGTTACACTCAGTTGAAAATACTTTATAGAACACGACCCAACAACAAACAAATTTTATATCCCCCAGTAGTAAAGCGGCAACTTGCTAATACAGCATCATGCTTATGTCTGACTGATCAGAAATGTACTGTTAAATGCACCATTTTGCCTGTGCTCCCAGTGAGCAAGAAACCACAAACCCATTTTAATTTTACAGAGACGAATTAAAAGAGTCAAGCATTTTCATTACCGTGCAGCTGTCGTAAAAACTGGGATAGAAAACAGAAGTGAAAGTATCTTCAAATCACATCCATATTGGCACCTCACAACTGCAGCCTGATTGTATTGTTAATTAATTCTCTAAATGCACAATAAGCCAAAGAGACAATTTATAAAGCATACTTGTCATTTAATTAGTAAATTAAGTTTTTACCTCAAATGTTTCTCTATTTAATTAGTAGGTACTGAAGGCCAAGATCACACCAGCTGGAGTTTGCAGAAAGAAAACATTATTTCATTTATCTAGTCATCAACTTCTAGCAGAGTGGTCTGTGAGTTCTCTTCTGTCTGGTTATTTATGCTTTGCCATTATAAAGCAGAATGTGGAAATAAAATTTCAAAGATGAGTTAATATTGTAATTCACACGATAGAGTTTGTAATTATTCATGTCTTCAGTTTTACTTAATTATACTCAACTTTTGTACTGCCATGTTACTCACATGAAGTCAATTAAATGTACAAGTGTTTCTTGGACCAGACCCTCTGTATAAATTAAGGAGATTTGGAAATTGCTCTCTGCAAAGTGACTTGTTACAAGATGCTCTGTACCGAGCACATATGGAAATGAAATTAAAATAGAAATTACTAGCTTGAAACACAGTAAATCTTAAATGCTTCTGCAGTTTTTCATAGACTTCTTTAAATACAGGCAAGTTGCTAAGGGCCACTCTAACCAAAACATTAGATGACCCAGCAATGTTAGATGCTAGGTAGATGCCGTTTTCATGCCAGAATCAGGAATAGTTTTGTGTCTTCATGATTCTCAACCCTTACCTGAAATTATGTTTTTTCTTCCAAAGAACCCAGTTTGTTTCAAACTTCCTTTAAAAAAAGTTTAAAAGGGATAGAAATGGTAGCATCCCTTCTAGTGATGGCAATGGTGGCAGCTGCCTCATATGAAGAGTCAACAGAGCACTCTTTTAGGAAATGAGTAGTTTTCTCTGCAGACGGATGTAAATCAGTGTCTCTCCTTTAGCACAAGCTCACAAGGGGAGGCAGATCTAGATAAATTTGAGGGGTGAGAAATGCCCCACATTTCTCTCGTCGAGGTTGTGCCAGAGTATAGGTTTTCAGAATCTCAGGCTTGCTCAGAATCACATACATTTTATTTAAGTATAATTTCAAGGGTCTAAGTATTTCTAGACGATGTTCTTAGTTTCTTTTCACTCCTGTGAAGTGAGGATGATAGCACTTCTCTATCTCACTGGGTGTTTGAAGTATTCTGGAGTGATGATAGATACATAGACTACCCCTTTTCCAATGCATATTAGGTAGAACTTACTGAAAAATCTTATATTCCCTATGTGAGGCATTTAAATGATAACTCTTGTTCTTCGCTCTCGCTGTTAACTCTCCAAAGAAAATAATACCTTCAAAGAGCATTTGTTTGAGAGGAACCTGCAGCTTCTTGCTGGTTGACCTTAAAAATTGATTTATCCAGCCATGATTCATTGCTTAGTAAAAACAGAAATGCCCACTACATCTGAAAGGACTACATGACTCTGAATCACTCAAAAATATGTGAAGAAAAATGTAAATTGTTTGAGAGACACTCTGCCAACTTGGGCTTATTCATTGCTTCTATTTCAATAATAAAGAGGCTTCAGAGTATGGTGCCGTTGCTGTTGTGTTATTTTATAACAGATTCTTTCCCTTGCAGGAGAAGGATCGTGATGATCTCAGCTTTAATAGATATTGACAAAGTCAAGGATTCTTGCTCTTAAAAGTCAAAATTGCCCTAAGAGGAAAATCTTCAGCTGTAAGTTATTCAAGTCAAACAAACAGAAAAATAAATATTTACAACCCTAAGGCAATCAGACAAAATGCAAAACTGCACATCAGATTGATTGGCCCAATTCTACTCACAGAGAGAATACTCTTAAAAAATGCTGTAAGTCAATCTGTATTAGTGTTTTAAATCTGGTGAAGAATTGAGATTTGAAATACATTCATCTCTACGCATACACACGGCCTATTCTCAGAGACTCTTCAGGGAGTACTGCAACTGACATACTCTAAAGAAGGCAAGAAAATCAGAAGTATGAGTTCAGATCTGCCTTCTAGTTATTTTATAGTTCTGCTTAGATATGCATCTTATAAGATACAGTTTCTGAGAGGGAAGTTTTCTTCTCTCCCATCACTAAACAAAAGCTGGAAGGACTGTCCAGGGTGAAACGTGGCACAAGAATCTTGTGATCTTTCTAGTTATCCTACTTTTGCATTATTCTGATAGAACCATGCAATGAAGTTTCCATTTATGCCATAAGTATTAATTTGTTTTTTTTAATTTTTATAATTTTTTTTCTTTTACTTCTTTTTCTTTTTTCTATTGTTTTTTTTTTTTCTTTGGATTGTAGGCTACTCTCCAGAGTAATATACAGCAATTCCAGCCCATGATTTGGTCATCTGTACCTATGACTGAGAAAGTCTGCTAAACTTTGTGAATGAAAATTGGAGATTTACCACTTATGAACCCCTCACAAGACAAGTGGTAGTCCAGCAAAGGGTGCTGTCATAATTTAATTTTACTCAACCATGTAGTGATTCACACAAGGTGGCGTAAACACTGTGTTTGATTCCTGAGCAAAAGAAATTCAAATAAGTGCAGAGACAGAACTGATTTCTCAGCAGTTCAGGAAAACAACAGTCCCCTCTCCCATGAAATTCACTGCTCTGAAAGCGAAGGATTAGCAGGAAGTTCCTGAGACAGGCAGAGTGGAGCAGGAAGAGAGATTTGAGAAGAAAGATGTTTACTTCTGTTCTCACCAAGGAGTACATGAGAAGGGAGTGAGGGGTGATGATCACTTATAGCATAGCCTTCCCTGCGCGTCATAAGACTTCAATGATAGCACAGGTCCCCAGGAAGGACAGAGCAGTCATGGTGCTCCATGGGGTCATGGCTTGCTCAGGTTGGGGAGACAAGAAGAGTGGAACAGTGAGCACCTAGGATTAATTTGACGTTCTCACGTTTACAGAGAAACGCAGAAAATTGGAAAACACTGAAAAAGGTTTAAAAAAACCTGTTTAGGTAACAGAAAACTTGCCTTAATTTGATAGATTTAAGAGGTTCGGTATTCTTTGAGGGAAATTTTAAAGAGAGATTTTCAATGTGACCCAAATACACCAACAAGCATAGGAAAGATATGAAAAGTGGGTCTTTAATACATTCCTAGCATCTGAAGCTTCAACACAAGAGAAATAAATAAGATTGATTCTACTCTGCAGGAAGTTTACTATTAGAACAATACATGTAGATGTGTGCTGATTTCTCCATTGCTTCAAGTCTTTAAATCTTGACAGGTTTTTATTTTGCCTTGTGAAATTGAAGCAGAAGCTTAAAGAGAAACCACAGGCTTGAAGAACAAAGTTTTGGGACGCTTTTGGTAGAATGGACTTTTTTGGCAATTTAAGTCTATTTATTTCTACAAAGCAATGAGTTAGATTTTTATAAACAAGTTCATCACAAAACTTCCTGCACCAAAGTGAAACCTTTTCCTGTTGCTTGAGGAAGCTCCTGAATTCAGAGGTGAGAGATGGGAGGAAACATTGGTCCATACTTTGCCTACACGATGCCATAGATGATCCACCAATCTCATGATTTTTATCTCCCCACTGCAGCACATGCTGTCTATCTCCAAATCTGATCCTCAAAAGACATCCTGGTGCTTTAAATGGGGTTTATATGTTGACAAGACTTTATGGGGCCTTTGAATTTTTTTTAAAATCTGAGACCCTGATTTGTACGACTGTGAATATCCAGGACAGAAACCCTATATATGGATTAGTAGCAGAAGTTGCGTGAAGGTATTTGTTTTAAAGTTGTGACTCCGTAAGAGTATAATTGCAAACTTGTTTGTTTATGTATTTGTTTTATTCCTTAATATGTATCCATGTGGTGGTTCTTGAAATCATATCTATTACTGATTTCTGTATTTTGTTTTATCTCTCTTTTTGTATATGCTGGAAAAAATTCTTATTCTGTTTATTTCTATTCTAGAATTATCTTAAAAATTACAGAATTCCCCATGCAAAGATTTTCTCATGGGATTTAGACCTAAATAACTGTTCTGTGGTTTTCTGTATCATTCTCCTTTGCTGTAAGATTTAAACCAGAACATGTTAAAAGGTACAATATTACTGGTATAGACAACTCCTAGTCTCCCAAATAGTTTATGACTACTTAAGGCAAATATGCAAAATACTATCTATTGCATGAAAAATTATTTGAACATGGATTCAGAGGAATTTTACACTCTCCAAAGATAATCCTTGACTAATATATGATGCAGAGGAGGAGACCACACTATAGAACTAACAAACAAACTCAGCGTAAAAAAAAAAAATGAAGTTACTATTTCAAGCAATGTCTTTATAAAAAAAATGTACATAATATTAATAAAGAATTTTGAAATAAGTGGTTTAGGTATCAAGGACATAATTGTATTTCTATAAGTTACTCTTAAAAATAAAAAGCATAGCAACTGGATTTATGATCCAGTTTATAGGCAGATTTGTCATAGACTTGCTAAGCCTAAGACTTTAGTCTAAGAACCAAAACCAGTTTGAATGACAGAATCAAGAACATAAAGCAGGTGGAATTTTGTTGCCCAAATCCAGAGCAATGCATGTGGGCACTCCTACTCAGCTGCCATCTAAGGTCAGAGGCATTCCAGCATTTCCTGAACCTCTGTTTATTTATAACATAAAATTGTCGTTGAAGCCTTCACATATAGCCTTTTAATTTGATTCCAGCTGCGGAAAAAACAGCCTGACAAATGGCCGCTGAACACCAGGCCCAAACTCCACCTTGTTCAGTCTTTGTGGTCCAATGCATCTGGCACTTTGTTTGGAACAACAGACTGGCTTCGGGAAAAAAGAATAAAGAGTACTAAAGAGCTGGTGTTTAGGGCGTGATTAAGGTGACAGCTATAGTTTAGAAATCTCCCTTACAGAGACAGAGTAGCTGACCCTGACTACAGAGCTATTGATTAAAAGGGGATGTGATCTAGCAGTTTGGTGACTATCCTTCAAAAAGAAAGAACAGCATGTGACAGAAGAGTACGAATACGGGCTGGGAAAGGCTGGATCAATGGGCTGAGACCAATGGTATGAGGTTCAACAAGGCCAAGTGCCGGGTCGTGCACTTGGGTCACAACAACCCCCTGCAGCACTACAGACTTGGGGAAGAGTAGCTGGAAAGCTGCCCAGCAGAAAAGGACCTGAAGATGCTGGTCAACAGCTGGATGAAGATGACCTAGTAGCGTGCCCACGTGGCCAAGAAGGCCAATGGCATCCTGGCTTCTGTCAGCAATAGTGTGGCCAGCAGGACAAGGAAAGAGATTGTCCACCTGTACTCAACGCTGGTGAGGTTACACCTTGAATCCTGTGTGCAGTTTTGGTCCCCTCACTGCAAGAAAGACACTGAGGTGCTGTGGTGTGTCCAAAGAAGGGCAACAAACCTGGTGAAAAATGTGGAGCACAGGCATGATGAGGAGCAACTGAGGGAACTGGGGTTATTTAGCCTGGAAGAAAGGAGGATCAGGGGAGACCTCATCACTCTGTACCACTCCCTGAAAGAAGTAGCAGTAGTAATAGTGAGGTTGGAGTTAGTAACAAGTGACAAGATGAGAGGAAATGGCCTCAAGTTGCACCAAGGGAGATTTATGTTGGATATTAGGAAAAATTTCTACACAGATATGGTTGTCCAGCTCTGGCACAAGCTGACCAGGGAGGTGGTAGAGTCTCATCTCTGGAAGTATTTAAAAGACATGTGGATGTGGTGCTTAGGGACTTGGTTTAGAGACAGGCAGTGCAGGGTGAATGGTGGTACTCAATGATCTTCAAAGTCTCTTTCAATGAACATGATTCTGTGACCCTTGGAAAAAAGGGTTTGGTTGTTGCCCATTTTCAGGAGAGTTCTGAACTTTCAGTTATAAATGGATAAAGGTCCATCATGCATTAAAAATTTATTTATCTTGGTCTTTTTGACTAGCTATCTGGCTGGTTTTGTTTTGCACCCCTCCTTTTACCTCTCCCTGTGCTGTATGTTCCTTGTTGAAGATGCTGGATTCTACTTCTAGAGTACAACTTCAACAGGTACCACGCAGCTCCAAAGATCTTTTAGAATGAAATTATGAAGGAATAACTATTACAAATCTTAAGTAAGAATTTATGAAGGAATCTGAATGGCTCATTGATCCACACCCAGGTAACAATTGGACATCTTCCTACAGATAGTACCTGCTGTATAATGAGAAGCAAAAGAACTGCTCACAATGAAAGATATGCAAGCTTAGTAATAGTGAAGAATAGGATTGACAGAAACCTGCTCTTCTGATTTTTCATTGTCATTTTCCTGTGTGCTAAATTCACACTATGTTCATTCCAAGGGTCTTGTACTCTGATTTTCCTACTTTTTTTACCGGCTCAGCATTTCAGATTTTCTTTACTTACCCACTGTTTTGCCTAATCCGAGCTAATTATCACATAAAGGGAAGCAGTGTGCTCAAACTTGTACCTGCTAATCTCATTAAACAGAGCTCTGGTTTTTCAACCTTTCACTTAGCGCACAAAATGAAACACTACGTGATGATTTGAAACGTAAGCCTGTAGGAAAAACAATATCTGAAGTGTTACATTTTCGGAGGCAGTTCAGGAGAATCTGCTTTATTTGAGGAGCTGACAGAAGCAATATTGTTTCCATAAAGAAATGCCTTCCACCTCCGGTAACAGGAAGCCCAAGTAGTGTGTACATTGCTACCACCAGGAAAGCAATCTAGATCTCATGGTGGTTGTAAATATTGGAATACCCTTTTCAGAATGATGACATTTCCCATCCTTACAGCCCAAAGACTCCCAAAAGCACTGCGTGGATCATACGTACCCCAAAACACTGAAAATAAACTCCTTTCCAGGAAGAAGAGGAAGGCAACTGGCACACAAATTACATCAAAAGGCAAGAGAGCTCTGTTTGGATCACTAGTTTGACAACTGTATGCAACTCTAATGAAAAAACCCACTTTTGATTCTTCAAGTCATATACACTGCAAAGTGTATGGGGGAAAGAAGACTGAAAACTTGTTATGAATCTCTTTTATTAGTCTAGTTCTCAGTATTGCAAAATGGATACTGACGTTAGTCAACAGGTGAGTGCCTGTTGGACTTGCATATCGTTCCCCAGGAACCAGTATGCAGAGAGAAGTTCCTTAACTCAATTATATAAGCAAAAGAAGAGAAAAAAATCACTCTGAATATTCACTCCTTTTTAAAGACCTCTCCATTAATTTTAGTACAGGTGAACTACGGACCACTGATGATTGAAATAACAGAGCACAACAGAGCAGAGTTGTTCCTGCAGCTTGACATATTTAGCCTATGCTAAAACTGCATTTATCTGAGGACCCAAAAAATAACGTTCTGTGGCTCGTCTTGTGAGACCAATCCAACTACTAAGATTTTTGTCCAAAAAAGACTTTTTTTTCTTTCCTTCAGCAAAGAGGAATTTCCCCTCTATGACTCATTCCTTTACTATTAGATATATCTATTTGTCATTAGTAGTTTATGATCACTCCATCCAGAGATAACTGTCAGATTGATCAATAACATCTCCTCATGACTACTCCATCTGCACATGAATATTGTATCAGCCTATTTCACAAACTTTTATTCAAACCCTTCTCTATCTCTTCAATAATTTGTATGAGAAAGGAGAAGATATTTTGTTTTAATCTTTGTTTTACCAGATAGCGAATACTTTCCATTTCTGTGCATTTATTCCTGTGATAAAGATTTTTTCATTAAAATCTTTTCCTCACAGTAACAACCTACAATTCATTGAAGAACAACAGTAATTTCAACATGTTACATTCCTGTCGGTTAGCCTCTTTCCTTCAAGGTTTGTACAAGAAATAATTTCCTGTACAAACATAATACAACAAAAGGAGAGACAAGAGGAGAAGGGACCGCGGAGATTTCCTGTGAATCAACCTTGGGTCAGAGCTGGATGCTGCATGCAGATTTCCCAAGTTTCTGCACAATACATCCAAACTCACTGTATATGATGCTAATAGGGAAGATTTCTGTTTAAGAGTACTCTTTGACTATGTCTCTGTCTTCATGGGTACTAGCTAACAGATGGTTGTCATCTGTGAAAGTCCAGACACTTGTTTATACATCTATGCCAACTGGAAGTATGAGAAAATTTGGCTTTTGTGTTTCTCTTATGTACACAATAATTTACATAAATGAAGGTAGTGTGTTTGCTCAAAAATCTGGGATAAAACATCCTTTATGAGCAGTCACACCGTATTTAAATTTATAGCTGTGTTCTGTGTGGTTCCAGTACATGCCATTTATTAAGTGCTTTGAGGTTCCTTGCAATGAAAAATGACATGTAAGAGTGAAATATGGTAATATTGAACTCTTGGTTTACGTATTTTACTTTTTCAGAAGTTTTTATTTCAGCGTAGGCTGCGTACTGGCAGTTAAATAAATGATTAGTGGTCTTCTCCAGGTGGTCATTAGTCTTCGTTTCTGTAGGAAGCTTCCTTGGCTGTAGTGACAAAGCTGACCTGACATGTTCACTCCCTCTAAGTGTTGTATCAGCAGCAGCAAAGGGAGACAAAACGTGTTTAAAGATGCGCATGTAAACAAACAGCACAACTTGAGTTCTGCTACTCTTATTTCCAATGCCAGAGGTTGAGGAAGGTACATGGAGTGTTTTTACACTGTTCTGAACAAATACTGTAATTACAGGATGTTCTTCTTGCCTTGAATATAAAAAGGCAGGGGCTTCAACAAAACTGTTACCCACCTCTATGCATGCAGTTGCTAGGGAAGACCGAGAATTTAACTGGATAGGAAGAGAACATATAAGGAAGAGTTTGTCTGTCTGACGGGAAGGCTATATGCCAAGAAAGCAGTACATTGAATAGAACCAGACAGGTTTCTGCATACGTGAAAATACATTGTGTTGTAAAACAATGATCAAGGCAAGAGCTTTTCTACTGCTCAGTGGGAAAGGAAAGCTGTTAGAACAGTGCTAAGAAGCTCAAAGCATCTAGTGCCTCTTCTGTGGCTGCCTGTTTCTTAGGCTATAAATGTGGTAAGAATGACCCTGGAACACTAAAAAAAGTTCTGTAAAAGGAGTTTGGATATTAATTTCTATATGCAGGTGGAAATGTTGAACCACAAAACTAAAGATCACGGAGTAGTTTGTGGGGCATTAGCTCTGCTAAAAAGATCTGAGAGTTATTGCGGATAACAAAAATTTCTTGTTGCTCTGAATGTGACATACGAGTTTTTAACATATAAACATGACAGTGCAGGGTGCATGGTTGGACTTGATGATCTTAAAGGTGTCTTCCAACAGAAATGATTCTGTGGTTCTGTGGTTCCACAGTCAGTATAGGTGACGTGCTACATCAGGGAAGAGGACTACATGACCTGCTGAGCTCTGCAAATCCAAAATCTGTGGTCTCATGTTAAATGCACTTTATGTGTCTTCAGTATCTTTGTGCATATTCAGATAATCTCCCTTTGCTTTTGGGTAATAACTTTGTTAACATTCTTTCAAGGTATCTATCTCTTACAATTTTTTTTTTATTTGGCAACAACTTGACTACCTTTATTTTAAAGCTGCATTATCAAATTTACCAATATGTCATCTAGACTTCAGAGTTAACGTGCTTATCAACTGCACAGTCATTTCAATTTTGTGATGCAGATGAAGCATGTACTTAATTAAAGGTTTAATGTACTCAAAGGAAAGAGGAGAATGAGAGACTTACAGATGAGGTCTGACTGTGGCATTTTTTAAGGAAAAAAATAAAACAAACAGATATTTTTCTGTTTTCTTGCAGGGATTGAATTCAAAACTATACACAGAAGATGTTATCAGATAATTTCCACTCATTTATTTTTATTCTTTTTAATTTTAAATTTTAGTTTCTATATTTGACTTTTTTTTAAAATGTAATACAAGTTAACACAAACGGATTGGATAAATAAAATATTAATACTATAGAATATTAGAAATTCTTTAACCAACCAGAAACAATTATTTCCTTTCTACTTCTCAGCTCGTAACTGCTTTTAAGATTTAAGGTTCTTCCTTCCTGTCAAGGTTAAAGAGAATCAGAGAAAGAGAGAAAGAGGGAGGAGGGAAGGAAAAAAACAGGTATTTTCTTATTCACAGAATCTGAAATAAGTTTTCCAACCAGTTTTTCATCAGAACATCCAATGATGCCTCTATTACCCCAGATTTCTTGATGAGAAAGAGGTCTATGAAATAATGGAAATTAACTGATCTGAGATGAACTCATGCCTTCAGGCATTGCTTATTGCTCTTCTTGTCTTAAAGGTAAAGCCAAGAGAGAAATCTCCAAATTTGGGCAACCCAATAAAATTCCTGAAATATGGATGTGGGCCTAAGACCTTGAAAGAACTGCCCTTGAGTAGAGTGTTACTACTAAAGGAAACAGGTCTTGTCTCCTGACTCTCCAGAGAATATGTAATCCATTATAAATTTCAATCAGCTATGGAGCCAAGATTTATGTAAAGTTAAAATATGCATTCTCATTTTATGTATCACTATAGACATATTCAGGATAGACGGAAACAAAGAATTTAGGATTACATTTGTTCCTTTCTAATGCAAATGTCATAGTTCTCCTTGTAAAAGCAGATTTTATGGTACATGAACATGAATAGACTGACTTGACTTGGCTAAAAATGTTTGGCACTGAGCCTTGTTCATCACACATCATCTGAGGAGTACAGCTTTGTTAACCTCTTTGCTCACCATCTATTATTTTTTCATGTAGTTTAGCTGAAGTTTAAGAAAAGAGATCAACTGGTTCAGTTAGGATAATTTTGTTTCCAACTTTCACAGAAATAAAAAAAAATAAAGGAAAAGAAAAAGAAAAAAAGAAGCCTAGGAAGCAAAGCACTTGATCATACTTTCCCTTTGGAAATAAAACTTTATTAATATTAATATAATATCTTCTTGTTAGCTCTTTTCTAAAATGTTGCCCCTTAGGTATATATCAGAACTGAAGCTTTGCAGCTACTGCTTGTCAGTTAAATCCGAATATCTCTGACGCTTTCCCATTGGGTTACCCGTATAAATTATTACTTTATAATTCTACGTATATATATACATTTATGTAGGGTTGTGTGCATCGGGGGGGGACGGGGGCACTTTTTATTACAAAAACATTAGCTTGCAATGGGGTATGAATAAAGATACACATTAATAGCTTATAAAGCCTGCAGTAATTATTTGTTCTTTATATGTTTTAATCTTTCATGCTGACACTTCTCTCCCTCAGCAACTATCCTGCATATTGGCCTCTCATGTACTTTCTAAAAGGCAAAGGTAAAATTCCCTTTCTCTTACAGACATCGAGAGCACTTCTGTAATAATAATTCCCCAGAAGAGACTGAAAATATTTTAAAAGTAGAGTAAGAATATCATAACCTTTGCTGCAATTTTGCCCCCATAAATAGAGTTCACTAAAAACTTTACATGAAAATTGTTGCAATTTGAGGCTTCGATTTTTCATTTTCTTAGAGAATAAAAAAAAAAAGAAAGAAAGAAAAAAGATTTTGGCACGAAAAATCAACCTGTCATGAAGACAAAAAAAAAAAAAAGGGATAAAAAAAATTTATTCTTCTAAAGTGAAAAACAGTGTGCGTATTCTAACAAGTCCTATCTATAGAAAGACGCTATTTTGAGGTTTCCGTGCAAAAATATGTTTCCTTCCAGGAGATAATAGTATGTGCTGTCACAAGGTGTTATGCAATTCATTTCACAAATCTGTAAGGCAAAGCCTTTATGCTTGGAAAATGTCTGTAGCATCAGTGTTTTTTATTTACATTCTGCTATAGTTTGTAGAATAAATAATTCATTACAAAGCTATTAATGAGCAATCTGATCATTGTAAGCATTTTAGAACTTTAAGGCTGTAAAGTAAGTTAATCTGGGAAATGATCAAACTTTTAAAACTATTAACTAGGAGAAATAATAATTATCCAAATCTACTGGAGCCATAGAGTCCTTTAACTTGATATAATTCTCTAAGAGGTTTCCTCAGGATGCTTCCTTGGTTTGCAGGGAGTGGGGCCATGGGAGAGGGAGGCTTCATTAAGAATATTAGTTTCCACAGACTAGGCTAATTCTGTGTAGACTGGCTGCTGCCAGAGCAGCCCTCATCTACAGTTTATATATAGCATTATTTTACGATAAGATCTGCTGCTGCTGTCATTGTACCTGAGTACACTTCACTTGAAATTGCTATGAATCTCCCAGTGGACTTGATGCAGTTTGTATCATTTCTTTCATTCCAGATCAGAATTTTGCTTGGTGATCCGTGTGAAGCTTCCCGCAAGGCTATGTCTGCCCCTTGTGGATGGGGTTTTGTCCCATATTCACGTAAAACTTGCATTAAGCTTGACATTTTGTGCGAAGTATAAGCGGAAATTAACCTTAAGTCTCTAATTGAGGTAGGAAAGTGATTCCGTAATAAAATCTAAACCACATCTTGATTGTAATCAAGAAACGGGGAGGGGAAAAGATTACACCATTCACTATTTAATAAAAAGTAACACGTACAGTTTTAGGTATGTAATTTCCTTGTGTGGCATTAAAATGAAATGCAAAGCATATAAAACCAAAAAATCTATTCAAATGCCTTATGGAATCATAAATTGCAACGACATTACAACAAGAACAACATGATTTGCCCAGTCAAAAGCAATTATGTTAGGGTAAAGGGGGAAAACAAGAATGCTGTGGTCATCATAAACATTGTCAGCCCAAATCTGCATCTCTCTGCTTCCTAAGCCAGCTTGCCCAAGTATTTTACTTGCATCTCAGGAAAAGAGATCTTTTTCCTTGATGAAACGGGCCTACCATGTCTGTAAAAGTGAACCTTCTGTCCAGTTTATCTTCTTCACTGTTCATACTCAAGAGTACCTTAATTATTTTTCCTTTTACTTCATCCCTGAAATGTTCCAGTTGATCACTAAATATATCATACTTCAGGCACAGGCACTATTGCATAATGAACTGATATAATCTAATGAGCATGTTAACCTTCAAACTAATAAAAAGACATATTTGTCTTTTATACATGTCAAATGTACTGTACATTGAGTTACTTCTTGACCTGTACTTTTGAAGTTGGTTGTGCTTTAATTAAACTTGTAATTAACAGGACAAGACTTCTTTTTCCTTTCAACACATTTGCTCTTTAAAGTCACACTCTTGAAAGGTGCTACACACCTTTAATTGGCAATCACTGAAACGTCAGGGTGCTTAGCATTTCACAAAAGTGCTCAGCACCTTGAAATTACCGATAAATAATAAAGGGTTTCAGAAGATGAAAAAATAAAATGTTCTGTCCATTTGATCACAGTGTGAAGTCAAAAGAGGTGAGACATCAAGTTAAAAATTACCCCAGGCTTTCTGGATGAAAATGTGAGAGATGTTTTGCTGCCATGCTTGTTATGGGAACTAGCCAGTCCCCATGAATTAGACCAGCACTCCAAAATTTGCTCCCAACCAAGGAACACAAGTCACCTACCTTCTAATACTGAGCAATATTGTTTTTCATTTTGGAGGCAGTGAGGTACAGTGACCAGTTTAACAGTCTATGTGCCAGAACATTTGGAGGTTTCCTTCCCCAGTTTGCTACTAACTTTGTCTATGACCTTGGAGAAAGATCTGGACTGGCTGTCATGCTTTCCACCTAACAAGACTTCAGGCATCATGGCCTGGCTGTGCTGATTGCCTCCTTTGCTCTTCCCAAGACAGGTGTATGGGCTGGTATGAAGGCAATAAGGCACTATGAATAAAAGGGTATGGGGTCTTCAGGACTATGTCTGTAAAACTCTTGAAAGACAGCCAGCCGTTGGGTTTCTAGCACGAGCTGGTAACTCTATGCACTACCCAGTGTTTTTCTAGATAAACAGAATAATGAGTTCACCTGAGAGATACCTGTGCTGAGGTCTCAGCCTCTGCTGAAGAAAACACATCTTC
Organism: Buceros rhinoceros silvestris; assembly: GCF_000710305.1. Taxonomy (NCBI): domain Eukaryota; kingdom Metazoa; phylum Chordata; class Aves; order Bucerotiformes; family Bucerotidae; genus Buceros; species Buceros rhinoceros. The sequence continues at coordinate 28,988 of NW_010421461.1, read as the reverse complement.
CTTTACAAGATTGCAATGAGAGTTTTGAAACAGGAGCATCTAAAGAGAGTGTATACAGAGTATCTGCTAGACCACAACAGTAAGTACAATTGTTCATGAATAAGAACTTTGCGTACAGGTGCTGTTCTTAAATACTGGATGCAGTCTCATTCATTGTTAGTAATTGCTAAATAAAAATTAAGGTATTGAAAAAAAAAATCATTCTGTGCTAAAGATGTTGTCAGCCACTAGAGGGATATTATGAAAGAGTAGAATTTCCTTCCTTGTGGAGGCCTCTGTGTTCTTTGCATTGATGATGTCGTATATGGTAAAGATTTTCTTCAAGAGCACCAAGTTCTGGCCTTATTCATCTCTCCTTCATATGCTGGACATGACTTGTGCAAGATCCACAGAATACATAAGATGTCATTGCTGCTCCTCCTTTCTTAGAATACAGTATATTGCTTTGAGCTAAATTAAAAATAATAAAAAAAGAAACAAACAGAAAAGCAACTGTGGTGTTCTGCAGGCATTTAGAGACAGGAAAAATTACTCACTGAAAAATAAATTTAAAGGACATGTTGGTGAAGTCAGGGAATAGAGGGGATTCTTGGAGAGTATTCTTGGGTAGTTTGGATGGAGAACAGCACTAGGATCCAACTGTTTTGAGCTCTGCATCTCTACCTGTCACTGATCTTCTGTAATCTCTGAGGAGAGTCAGGTCATCTCCATGTTTTTTAGTTTATTTACATTTCCTTAAGAAATCAAAGATTATAATAACTAACTCACAGCGATTCTGAGAGACTTCTTTATGTAATGGTGTGTTTTCATCCCGTGGTTCTGGGATGAAAAACTATGCCTATTCAGAAATTATGAAACTGCTACAACTAACACGAATAAATGTGGTGTTGAAATTACAATTTCTGTTGCAGGCATCACAATATTTTTATTTTCTGCAAAATTGTGGTTTATAGAATGAAAAAAGATTATCTGTCCACTGCAGTTTTCACTAAAAAGCAGGGAGAGATACAGATAAAATAAAAATCTAGTTAATATAATCTCAGAGAAGAGGTTACATGCATAACCCAAATGTACCCTATAGGCTCAAATAAAATAATTAAAAAAAAGGAGGGGGCAGGGAGGGGGGAAGGAAAAAAATAAAATAGAGAGAAAGAAAGAAAGAATTTAACTCTTATTATCTTGAGTAAGTTAAACCTGACAATTTTGGAGGAACATTATTATGAATTTTGAGTACCCAACTTTGGCAGCGAAGTCACACACCCCTGCCAATGTTCACATGTCTGAGATGCATAATGGTACAATTTTTCTCCATAAAGTTGTATTTTTTGACAGCACATCCTTGTTTACAAGATTTCACCTCTTCATATACTAATTATATTTGTTCCTGTCCTACAGACTTCAGTTTCTGGACAAATCCGTGAGGCTCTACACCAGCTGAGAAATCAGCGTGCCCCTTGACAGACACAGAGCTGGCAAATTATGAAATTACAAAAAAATCCCAGGTAGGTACCAACTTTTCCTACTTACATATATGAGGACTTGCACGCTTTGGTCAGCAACCAAATGACAGCACCATATAACAGCATCGGTGAACATAGGCAAAATTCCGTTCTGAGAATTAGACAAAACTTCACCCAGAGGGAGAGGAAAAGCCTGTTCCTCTGGTATCTCAGTGGTCTGATCTGCTGGAAGGAAGCCAGACTTCAGGGAGTTGATAAGATGGGCTGTCTGATAAGGAGGTGGCTGCAGACCTTAAAGACCTTCACATCCTCAAGCAGGTGGAGACAACCTTCCAGGCCATCTGACATCCATATGGCGTTTCCCAACTAGCTAGCATTTTTTTCGCCCCTCACAGGGGACAAAATAATTACTGAAGTGGTTCAGTGAGTTGAGGCTACTTACATTTTGTCTCCCAGGGCAATTCAAGCAGTATTGACCAATTTATCAGTGGATGGGCTATCAGTGACCATCACCAAAGTCCTGCACGTGTCCTGTCTTTCTTTTGAAAGCCTGTTACTAAACAATGTTGCATTCCTGAGTTGTTTTCGCTAATCATAGGAGTCAATCAGCATGCTTCAAATGTTGCTTGGTAGTTACTAGAGGGAAACTGTGAAAGTACACATTTGGCCTTGAAAACAATATTTCAGGGGCCAGAAGGCATTTAATTCACATCATATTGCAAGGGCACCACATGTTTTGACAGGCCCTGAGAGAGGTAATTCAATGAGCATCACTTTAATGATATATGATTTAGACAGCTATTTTTTTTCTTTTGTCCTCTCTGTGACCCTGCTCCTTCCCCTTTCTTTTCAGACCTGCCACAGACTCACTGTCACAAAGATGTCAAATCCTTAGCCAATTGTGTCCTTGCACAGAAAATTATATGCAAAGAGTAGAATTAAATGTGCAGATTACTGTGCAGTTTGCAAATTGAGGCAAAAGGGATTAATTCTATTCCGTAATTCTGCTTGCTTGTCCAAGGCATAGGTTAGACATCCAGGGCCAAGTTTATGCCTGCCGACAGCCCATCAAAATCAGGGGGGTTTAGCAGGAAGAGATTATATGCAGTACAAACAGCTGTTTAAGAAGGTGGCGTAATGTGGTTTATCACTTAAAATTGGTTGAAACACTGAACCAGGAGGACAGGTTGATCATGTATTTAAATGTGAGAAGAAGAAATTCTTTTTCTCCTTGTTATTCTTTCTTTACCTCAGTGCTGAAGGCCTGACTGGCAATATAAAAGGCATTGTGCAAACAGGGGAAAAAAAGGCACCTTCTTACCCTAGCAAACTTCAAATCCAACTAGTATTAAAAAAGAGAGACATTCACTTTTGTCTATTAAAAATTCAAATAACTGAGGTTCTGTCTCCCAATATGTGACATTGTTCAAGGCATAAAAAATTTGAGAGAGGCAGCAAAATAGGAAGGGAGGAGTTTTTGAATCCTTTCCAGAGCCCTGTGGGCTCTGTGAAGTGGAAAGAAGTGGATTACCTATCCTTTTGCAACTCAGTTGCCATCTGCAAGGTGGTTCCCAACCCTAATAAAGATGCTAAATGAGGCCTCAGAGCACAGGCTGGCCAGTAACCATCACATTCATGCAAATACGCAGGGACTCAGTGCCCCTATAAAAACAAATCTACAGGCTCGGGAATGCCATGCTAAATAATACCTTTATCACTTACTGGTTGAAAGGGCTTCTGGATGGAAGGAACTGCAACTACTTCTAGTGGATCCAGTGAAAAGCCAGAACAGAAGACTTACACAGAGGACTTATACAGAGGACTTTTGAGGCTTATGTCCTCAAAACTCTGTCTGCTCTTTTCCTTCTTTTAAATATAAATTGAAATGAAGAAGGATGACGTGCTTATGCAGCCCTACATTTTTCTGCCTGGAAATTGAGGAAAGTACTTGAGTAATTTAATGTTATTTTTGTCTTGGCAATGGATGCCTCCCCATGACTTAAGTCACACTTCTCATCTGGTTCTGGATAAAGATTTTTGAGCATATAGGGGGGGGTTGGTGGTGTTTTTTTTTAATTTCTCTGCATATCCCACTTAGCAATTTATCTCTATAGCACACAGGAAACCATCTGAGAGCTTTTGATATGAACATTTACAAGCTAAACTTTTAAAATTATTTTTTCTAACCTCACCAGAAGTTGAGTAAATAGATTTGTTGTTCATATTGAGTCAGTTGACACAGATTGGTATTAGTGAAAGAGCATGAGGTAACTACAGAACTCTGTGAAAAGGCCTTGTTGAAGGACAAACAAGAAAACGGGGTTTGCAATGAGTCATGTTCCACATCTGTGCCTCTTGTCCTTGGACACATCTAGCTCTCAAAATGCTTCCCTCTCTATGTGGCCAGTGCTAGCCCTCTTAATCAAGGGTGATAAGAAGCTGCAGCAGGGCAGAACTAGGATGGGTGGGAGAAACAGTCTTGGGAGAAGACAGAAATATCCCTGAGGAAAATTTTGGAGAAAAACCTCAGCTAAGCTTTACCACCAAAGAGAGTGAGTGACATCAGACTTTACAAATAGGACTAATGTTTTAGTGCTTGATAGGACTTTGGTTTTAATTTTTTTTTTTTTTTTTAATCAGGAGGTCATACGTTGTCTGACCTCATTCCTGGTTATAGAAGATTGTAACAGCCATGGCTAGAGTCACCTCACCTGCCCCTACATAATTGCAAGTGAGATTACTAAACCACGTTGATTGTGCCAAATACCCCTTCTTTAACAAGAAAGGTAGCCTAAGGTGACAGACACTTGCATCTTAGACACACCTATTTATTTGGATGAATCTCATTTCTGTTGTAAAGACTTTCCGAGTTTCGGTTATTTGTTAGATGTTATCTCCAGACAGTCCGTCTCACATGTTAGACACTTGACTTACGATGCTAGGAGCTTCCACTCTGCCAGCTAGCTGGCATTGGAGAGCAGCTAGCTACTCTGCAGATGCCTGCTTCTCTCCCTTATCAGTAAGAGGTGTAGACCCCCAAAAGACCACTAACTGCTTAGCCTTATAATTTCCAACATGACTGAAGGAAAGGGTGTAATTGTCTTTACTGTATTTTCAGGAATAATTGTACTGGGAGCAATTCCTACATTTGTATTCTGCCATATAAAGATCACAGTTCTAGCTAAGAAGAGATAGGAACAGGGATTGCTTCTTACACATTCTCTTTGGGCAAAGGCCATATCTGTTCTATACTTACGCTGCCTACAGAACTGTAAGATAATGGTCTACAAAATCCTGAATAAGTATCTGAGCGATACAATTTCAGCACATACTGCAAGAGGGCGGTCAAGCAGTGATTTTGAAATCTACAAATAGATTTGTCTAGTCACAAGAAATGTTGTGACCAATATCAGCTTTTTATTGTATAATTGTATAATTTCTAAATGCTGTATACTCCAATGGTTATCACGAAAGCTTGGGCAAACTTTAGACCATTTTCTCACTGTTAAACTTTCATGGACACTGGGTTTTTATAATCAATCCTACCAGCTTTATGTTCTAAATGAGTAATAGAGAGGAAAGAACTGAGTTGTGTGGAAATATCCAAGGCATAGGCTTTGAGAACAGAGGGAAATGGCTGATCATAACTCATGGGTTTCACCCACCAGAAAGAATGTGGGAATGCATCTCTGCACCTCATTGGGTAATTAGAGATGAGTGAGGAACAGGAGTCCAGAGCCCAGTTTTTGTTTGCTGAAGATAAGATGGAGACCTCCCACTTCTGACCTTCTGCACTTTTTTTCCCAGTCAAAGCAACAGAAGCTCTCTTGGTGCTGTGTTAGATACCCTGTTGCAACTGCACTGTTTTCAGAATATTTCCTCAGGAGAAAAATACAGAACATAATTAAGGACAATTAATACCACCATAAAATGTAAAGTATTATCCTTGTTATTTACTGTGCTTCTGCATTTCACCTTCCCGGCCTTGATTACAATTTTAAATCTTTTTTTTCTCTGATACTTGTATCTTCACTGACCTCTGAAAATACGATATGCTAATCCACATTTAAAATAAGCTTCCAAATATCTGGGGAGTGCTGGGACATTATATCCAAGCACTTCTGCTGGGCTAGATTATGACTTTGATGGCATCAAGGCAATTAATAGTTTCAATATCTAGATACAAAATGCTCTTCCCTTGTTTATCAGTCCACAAGATAATCACTGTAGGGACCCGTAAAACCTCATTGTTTGTAGAAACCAAATTAATGGTGCAAAAGCTACTGGCATATGTGACTGCATCACTATTGGTACAGTTCAGTACTGTTGGACTAAGATCGAGTCAAAGGCATCTCATATCTGTCAACTTTCACAAGGTTGAATTTTTTTGTTAATATCCATGTTTGTTTATGTGAGAAATAAGTATTTAAATAGCAGGGGCAGGATTTCAAAGTGTGCTTCTTTTCCCCTCACTTTTTGAAACAATTTCATACGACTTCCCTTTTTGCATAATAATCATTTGCAAGTTCCATGGCTAGGGTAGTACGTAGATATATACGGACTGCAAATTTAGTCTAAGAAATTACTTTTTATCCTTTTGGCATGTAAAACTCACCAAACAACATGAAAAATTTTATCATTGTCTTATATAATATTGAAAAGATTTATTTTATTGCAGCTATTTACACTGTTATTACATCACTATAGAGAGTAGTGGTCACAGTGAAAGTGTGTACTGGGTTCTGCACAAGTTTATAATGAATCATAAACCTTGTCTCAAAAGGATTTCTGTCTAAAAAAAAAAAAGATAATGGAAACAAGAAGGTGCTTTTAACAGTGTGCAGGTGTCGGGC
>NW_010421461.1:2142-22586 GCF_000710305.1 Buceros rhinoceros silvestris | reverse complement strand
GAAGAGGAGCAAAGTGCAATAAAAAAGCAAGCTAAATATAGCAATGCATCTGTGATTTTATAATGATCTAAAAAAATCATAATGTTAATTTAAAATTAACTTCAAATGCCATGAGATTTTTGTTATATGATTATGGTTTGGTTTCTTTGTTTGTTTATTATGTCTGTGTGCATGGGAATACTTAAAAAATCTGACAGTCATTTTCAGTTCCTTACACGTATCTGAATTAATCAGTGTTAAATCCCCACTGAATACAAACGCTACCAAGAATATCAAATGTCAATCAGAAACTGTGGATGAAGTTTGGTATAAACAGTTAGATCTTAATATTTTAATTTTTTTCAGGAAACAACTACAAAAGCAACTACAATTTTTGATCCCAGAATTTTTGCTACATTTGACGTTTTGCCATTTACATTTTCAGCCTACTACAGCCCTCCTTACCAGTCCTTCCTGTTTGCATTTGCAAGATTAACATGTTGCAAAAGTTTAAAAAAAAGTCATTTTGGTACCTGCCAGGATTTCAGTGCAGCACAATTAATTGATAGCAACCTAAGCAATATTAAGCATTCAGCCACTGAGCAGTCTTAAGACAGACATGCTCTCTATGGTGGGGAAAATTATACCAGCAGAGACTCTTGTTGTTCTTACGACCATGAATTATGTAAAAGTCAAGAGTGCATTTGAGGCTAGGCAGGATGGGACTTTTAATGCTCCTAAATCAAAACGAAAATGATTCACATGTTTATGAAGAAAATAAAAGTGATTCACTTGCCTGCAGTAACAGGGAGCAAGACTTGGTGACCCATGTCCCCTTCTTTCCTATGCTGATATGGCTTGGAAAGCAAGAGTGAATTGAACTTGGGTCTCCTACACTACTGGAGAGTGTAATAACCCTTAACATGCTGGATTAGGTGGGACAAAATTTCCACCTCATCCTGTTCTGTTCCATTAGTTCAGTTTCCACTTCAGGACAAACTCAAAAGACTGTTCTTACTCTGTGTGGGTGACAGACAGGCCTTATCTCCCACATGAAGGTTGCTTGTTGTTCCTGCTACACGTATTCCTTCAGTCTCCAAACAAACAGATGCCGTAGAGGCGAATAGATGCCAACAGACAGGCAAATTCTCCCTGACAAGAAACATTATTCAAGATTCTCTGATCAGTCATGGTGGTGTGGTTAAAGGATCAAAAGGAATAAACAAGAGATACATAAGCAAAACTTTGGGTAGCTGCCAGATCAGTCAAACCTATACGAAAAGATGATGGAGTGGGCAGTAGCTAGGACACAGAGGTAATAAGACATATAAGTCTAAACCTAGAACTGATCCCCTAAAAGAGACAGAGAGATGCCAATACAGGGTTGAAAATAATATTTCAAATTAGGTAGGACAATCTGGGCTAACGTAGAAGTCAAGAGAAGTGGAAGGATCCCACAAGCAGGAAAAGCTGTTTCAATATACTCTTCTGCTATACGTGTCACACAATTTCTTTTAGGAGTGAATCTCTGTTTCCATGTGAGCCCGCTATTGCCAGAGGTCCCTCTTCCAGACAGGACATGGCATTACTATCATGGAAGGAGTTATATTCACCATCTCCATTATTATATTTCCACTCTGTTTACACTTGTATAGGGTGAGACTAAAAGCTCAATCATTAAACTTCAATATGACTCTAAAATTATGGAAATGAGAATGTAATCTTTAGAGTAACAGAAAACCAAAACTTGAATATTTCTAAACTGATTTCAGGACGTTTTTCAAATCAGAAACTGGACATGTACACGTGCTTACTATTTCCTTGGCTACAAATCTGCTGTTGAATGAAGTTGTAAATCTCTATCAACTTCTTTTCCACACTACGTGTCTCCTCTCCTCTCCTCTCCTCTCCTCTCCTCTCCTCTCCTCCTTTTTAACATATCTTTTAACAGTTAAAGGAAAATAAAAATCTGGTTTCTGACTTTTCATCTACATGGCAGTCCTAAACGAGACATTCTTCATTTGCACTTTGTCAGAGGATAGATGGAAGGTGCCATCTGTATTATAATAACTGTGACCAACAAGATGAAGTCCCAGAATTTGGCAACATACTCCTTCAAACTGATTTTTCCCCTTTTTAAAAAGAAATGCTGCTTACTGGTATATACAATCACTTAATTTAGGCTGGCTTTAGGAAACATTTTATATTTATGGAAAAAAATTAAAAATTAAAACTTGAAAAAATCAGGATGAACTGTACTTCAATTTACTATGTTTGAAAGTACCTTTTTGTTTTGAAATTGAAATGGAAGGGAAAACATTTTACAGAGAGAAGGAAATATTTTGGTTAGTTGAGCATATTTTCTTATTTTCACTTCCTTAAAACCAAGAAGTTTTAATTTTTTTGATTGCTTGTTTTGTTTTGTTCAGTTAAATCTCTATAACTATGAATCTACACCTGTATGTTTTGAGATGGTATTTACATATGTAGTAACATCAAATGATCATACATATTAAAGACAATTTTGTGCCAAACTAACCATTTTTAGAAATTACACTATTATTAGTTTTGTAGTGTTTTCATAGAGGTTAAAATCATATTATTTTATACTGTTTTGTTCAAGGGTCTGTAGAAGACCCCTGAAAATTAAAATCCTATTTATGTCTAAGATAGAGGATAAGAGAAATAAAATAGTTTTTAGTCTTTATAGTTTTTCTAGGCTTAAACATTTTGAAAAAACATTAATTTGAAATTTCATGTAAGAAAACCTAAACATTTCTAAGAGATTAGTTGTGAAGAAGTCCAAATATTGAGGACTTAAAATGGGAATAAACATCTATTGATAACTGTCCCTAAACAAAAATTTGACTCTTTTTCACATTTTACCAACTTTTAGACCAAATTTCTAGCATATAGATTTCTTCTCTCCATAGGTTTTCTTTTTAAAATAAGGGGAGAGAGAAAGTATCAGATAGAAACAGATCCTCAGAGGAAGGTACTCATAAAATAAATCCCAAATTTTATTATTTCATGGCTGTTTCCTCAGCCAGTGCTAGCTGATGCTACAGAATCAAAATAATGGAGCTATGCCAGTTTCCACCATCAGAAGAGCTGGTCCAACGCATATTCACATCTACACTCTATTCTCCTGGATTGTGAACCTTTTAACAGCTATAAAAACCAAAGTGCTTTTACTACTGCAGGATGCTGTTATGTTCGATGTTGTCAGAGTTGCAGATTTCCACCGAAACACGGTCCTGCAGGGGGAATACAGACTCGCTTATGAAATAATAACCTTCAATGAGTGCATGGAAGTGACTGTGGACTCACAGCAAGCTTGCCAACATGACCTCTGAGCCAGGAGCACGTATCTGGGTAGGGGACTATGTAATCCATAGAATGTGCCATGGATGGCTACACAGGAAATGGCTACACAGCTGTTGTGGTTTAATGTCGCATCTTCCTCCTGATGAATATCTAAATTGCATTCAAAAAAGCAGCCGAAGATCCTTACTCAAGGCTGTTAATAGCAGACAACATTCATCAGCAGCAACTGACCTGTAGGAAGCAATGCTATACTTACAGAGGACTAAACCAGGTCTTCTCTGGTTATAATCCATAACTTCTTCGCTTCTGCAGAAACAGTGTCTCAGGGGAAGCAGATAAAATTTTTAGTGTGTAGTGGGCAACTTAAAATGAAGTAAAGCCCTGAGTGAGGGTATTTAGTTGCTTCTTCAGATAATTATGCATATTTAATAAAGCCTGCCAAAAGCAAGATTTCCCTTCTGACATTCAGCATAATCTAACTTTCCTTAACCGTAGACCCTCTGAGAGTTAGACATTCTTTAATAATATTATATAAAATGTACATGTAAGAAAGTCCACTTTTTCCTAATAGGTTGTACATGGAAGATGAATGGAAAAGGGAGGAAAAAGCATCTGCCAACCACATGTCTTTAATTCTCATGCCATTATTGTGTGCCAGAACAATGAAAGCCCAAATATTTTATCCCATGAACAGAAAGATACCTTAGTATTTTGACTGCAGAATAAATCCACTGCAACACTGTGAAGCACTGGTTAGTTACTGTGAGTCGCAGGGTAGCTGGAATTCATCTATCAAATACTATCTCACACCATGACTTTCAAACTTACACCATTTATTTATCCATGTTGTTGTACATAAGCAGAAGATGAGTAAGTGTTATTTGCTCTACAAAACTCCATGGTGGGATATCCAAGGTAGTAATTTGGACAGTTAGTGTTCTCCTGGGAGTTATTTCTGCAAACCAAAGTGCAATTCACTCTTCCTCCTCACTTTGTGCTGTGTTAGAAACTTGTTACTTTGGAAGACAGTGTCATAAAATTTAAATATCATGGGCTTCCTTGACATTTTGATTCATGAGGCAAATAACAGCACCATTAAAAGAGAGTGAAGTACTTAGCCCATTCAAATGCAAAGTCTGGGATTGAGGATGCTTGAAATATGACCATGAAACATCAGTGAAAATACCTGACTCTGGCTGGTGGAAGATGGAGAGCACTGGAGATGGGATAGGTTGTTATAATCTGTTATGGCATTAAAAAAGTTAACACAACAAGAGGTGACATGGTGCCTAATGTGGCAATGTTAGGTAAGCCGATGTGATACTTCTAAATTCTGAGTATAGGATGAAAAATCACGGAGATCTATTCTGCTGTTGCCTGCAGCAGTATGTGAAGCAGACATTTCATCAGGCTAAAACCTTTCTACTGAGGTCACCATGTAAACAGTTAATGAAGCAGAAACACTCCAGGGATTCATTGACTGAACACATTTAGATGTGTTCTGTATAAACGTTCAATTGGCAGTAGTGAAATTACCTCACTGATGCTTTAAAGAAACTGTGGACACTTCCAGCATTAAATGGGGTGTTCATAATTAATTTTTTATTTTCAAAGCCGATCTAACGGTTGGAGTATAACTTTTATTAAGCATTACAAAGGTAAAGGGGAGGGAAAAGCCTAGAGATCATAAACTATTTCATGCAGTTTAGAGTGCAGTAAGGAGTTATTGCTGCACTAGTGCCTGTTAATGTATCTGCAATTTTGTATAGAGATAACTTTTTTGTTACAGGAATTGCACCGTAACTTGTTACCACCCAATACTATATTGCTGTCATGCAGCTTAACACAAAGATAGTTTGAGATGTAATTCATGAGCCTAGAAATGGATTTTGTCTTGCAGTATTCTGCAAAGCCCCAAATAGCACTGAAGTTAATGCACTGTGTCATGAGCTACAGGAACATCTTATAGCACCTTAACAATGTCATGTCCTTAACACTTCTTTAAGCACGTTAGTATTTCCTGGGAAGTCAAAGGCTAAGAAGTCCTCTACCATATTTCCTCCTGCTCTTAAAAAAAACAAAGACCTAATAAATGGAGAACTACTACGAACAGCTAAAAAGTGAAACTTTAAAGCCTTTGTGGTGCTGTTTGTATCATGCAAATCACTCTGTGAACCCTCGGGTTGGCAATTAACTTCTTTCTTTCACCATCTTCTCTCCATTACGGAAATAGAAACACAAATCCCACAAGAACAGTTCTTTGGGAATAAATACCAGATGTGGAGATTTTAAGAGCAAGAGGAATTGTTATGACTTCTGTGTAGCAAGCCATTGAATTTTTACAAAGTGTCAAGCCCTTAACTTGGCTGTGCTAAAAACATACATTATGCATGTAATTCATCTTCCAGTGCTAAGCATGTGAACTGTTTCAGTGTTTTTATCACTTCTGCTCTTCCTAGGAATATACCAAGGGATCAATCCCCACACTTAGGTTCATCTGCCACATTTCTCCTGGAGACTTGAGTATTATCTGGCTATCGTCCTTCACTCAAGATATTGATGATGGCATTGATTCTTGAATGTGCGTTATTGCATCAGCAGTTTCTTTGGGTTTCTCGTATTTCTGTTACAGGAAATGAGTAAATGAGAGTTCCTCATGTGTGGTATATCTATTTTACACACAAAAAAGGGCAAATATTTTGAAAGTATTCTTTAGCTTTAGCCCTTTGAAATATGGGAGATGTGCTCAAACAGGTAGTTTCCTGCACTCCAAGGCAATAGTGAAGGGTGGCATGCCCACAACTCTGTGAAGACATCCATTAGGTGAAGTACCACATAATTTTTAGTGGGATTGAAAGTGTAATGATTCATGCATACCTAACATGGTTTAAATGAATCCTGCTATTCCAGTTTCACTCTACGTGAGTGCCCTTCTACATGTATTGTACAATGGCTACTGTGCTATGATAGAACTTGTAAATTACAAAAAAAACATGGTAAGATTAAATCAATACCCTGTAATGAAGGCTCTAAATCTTTAACAAGTAGCACTTCATAGTCAGAGAATACAATTCATACATACACTGTACATAGTCCATTACTTGTTAACAGCAACTTAAACATAGATTATGAACAAATTTGTTGTGGAAAATGAACTAAAAACTGAGATGAATTTGCAACGATAGTTTAATGTGTATGCCTAATGTTGATGTGCATGCATAAATACAAACATGAACACTCACAAATCACACCCATATTGCCAAGACATAAAATATGATACAGAAAAATCACCCGATACATAAGTCTGTTGTGAACGCTTGGAGCCAAGGGGCAGAAGATTCATTCAGGTCTGGTTAATCAGCATCTTGCCATCCAGCTAGTGCTACAAGAGAAGTCTGTCTTATCTGCTGGTTTTCAACAACAGGAAGGTTTTGATCCATCTGTCACACAATTCCTCCCGTTTCTATTTGGAGAAATAGGCAATCTGTTCCATTAATATAATGTCGCAAGCAGTTTCCTCCTTCCATGCAGCTCTAAACCCGTTTGACAGGTGGATATTTTGACCTGTACATGGTGCAAAGCATTGAGTCATTTTAGTAAGAGTATGTCTCCACAAAAAAAAGAAAGATAGACACTAATTAAAACCTGGGTAAGTCATCTAGAAGACTGGTAGCACGCTCTGGCATTTGTTAACACAATACAAAAGTCACTAATTATAGTAGTATTGTTAGTACCATTGAAGTTATAACAGCCTGTCAGAGGAGCCATTATAAACCATTATATTCAGGTATTCATAACGACAACTGTAAAAATTAAAATAAAGCTGAAATTTGGCATACATGATCTTGGTTTTTTCCTTTAACAAACTGGATGAGGCTGTTTGTGACTGCACGTATTTATATCTAACTTCAGTGTTTTAAAAACCTCAGTTTGAAAACTAGTTATAAAATAAGTTATTATTTTATCCAGAAAATAAATATTTTGAGATTAAAGTGATGCCAGTTTAAAACCTGTTTCATCTGTTTACTGTGGTTCAAGATATGTATCTTCTGTTTTGGTCAGGCACTTAAAGATATGAGTACCTCTAAGCAGTTGAGAATTTAAAAGAATAATCAACAGGGAAAGGTACCAGTTTAAATAATTTTGTGCATCTGGTTATTAATTTCTCAGGTCTTCAGGTCCATTCTTCAAACTACTACTTATAAGACTGAGGAAGAAAATAGTGTCTCCTTCTCTTGGCTCGCTTTTGTCCCTATACACTGTCAGCTTCTTGGAGTAGAAATCGTTCTTTGCCAGTGGTTATACAGTGCTTGTCCCAGTGGGATTTCGAGCATCAGTCAGATAAAGCACAACGGGAATGCAAATACCATATAATGGAATGTTTGCAAATATTCCTCGTAGTGGTGGCTGCTTTTAGGGTTTTACAGGAAATCAATTACTCTTGAATCTTCGCTAAAATGGGCCAATTCAGCAACAGCTGGCAAAATTAAAGATCCCAGCCCTTAATTTCTCATGGCATGTTAGTTCATAGTCTTAATGAAAGAAAATTATTTACAATTATACTTATACCTACATTAGAATGATTAGAACCCATAAATTATGCAGGGCACCATTAATAAGTTTCATTATGCATGAGATTACAATGTCCTCATTCTAGCAACCGTCTCTGATTAATTACATTGCAATCACCTCAGAGCTGACACTGCTAGAGATCGGGGATTACCCTGAGTGCCCCTTGGTGCAAGCAGTCATTAATATGATGGCAGAAGGATGTGGGATAACAAATCACCCCTGGCTAAATCAGACCTGAACTCATTAAAGTTTAAGTGTTGTATGTTTAATATTTTATTTTTAAAAGGCAAACAAGGGGTGGGGGTGGGGCGTGGGATTCGCCTGATATTATTTACCTTGGGTTTTCTTTTATCCAAATAAATCTGCTTGTGGCAACAATACAAGAAAATGACAAGGCGACTTAATAAATTGCATCAGGTGAGTATAAAACACTTGACTTCATGGCATTTTGTTCACCCAGCATTTTCTCCATCCAACATTTTCTCCATCGATTGCTTTTCTTCCCTCTCTCCCATCACACAAATAGAGAGAACAACTCTTCCTTACATATGACTCCAAAATCCAAAGTCAAGAGTCTGGGCCAGGCAGGTTGTGCCCATGCCATCTCTGTTACCCACATCTCATAAAGCACCCCGGTTCCTAGCTTAACAGCATTGACTGGCTTGCATCCACCTGATCCCTAGACTATGGGATCTCAAGCACTCTGCCGTTTCCTGCCTGCACTTGTCAGCCAAGGGAGCTGATTGGTTCATGCTACATCAAAGCGAGTCTGAACTAGCACATATGGATAATTTTCACACTGGATCACTGAAGGGAAGCAACAATGGACATGAATTCAGTGATGTGTGTGTGCCCACAATGTTTTTCCGATGTAAAATCAGTGTCAAAGTTTGTTTATTTAGGGAACATATTAGGGTGTAGAAAATCAAATGTCTTCTCTGGTGGGCTTTATGGAATACTACTGTGAAACTCAAAAGACTGAGTATTTTTAAGTTCATGGTGAAATTAGAAAGTTAAAGAAGGAAGTGAATAAATATGAAGTAGATAAATTTTGTGAAAGAAGGATTTATTCTGCCAATGCTTAGACTTCAAGCTGAACCTAAATGAGGATCTTACTCATTGGAAATGGCTTGCATGGGGAATGAAGACAGATACTTCCACATGGCAGCTTAGTTCTAAGGTGAGATAAATAATCCCAATGGAATACTTATTTTGCCTCATAACTAAATACTGAGTTAGCAGTGAGTTAAGTGAGATAGATAGCTTAATGTTAAGGTTCACCCTTTTACCTTCCTAGAGCAGAATGCATCTCCTGAGCTACTCTTTTATTATGGAAACAAAAACCATTAGCCCTGTTTCTGTAAACAGTCTCTTCCTCTGCACTAGGCAACAGGTAGTATCAAGGTCTTTCTGTTCTGTCTCATGTGTAAAGGAGAAGGACTTGGAGATATCTCCTACCATATTGCTACAACTAGAACTCACAGATAAACATGAACTTCACCTGTATTTGACTATACATATAGACTTAGATCAGTCCTACTACTTTTGGGACCCTCTTCTACTGTATTTGAAAACACAGAACCTGTATAATGCAAAGACAGGTAGTGATCCTGATTAGAAAAAAGTAGTGATTTACTCTTGGAACTGTGCAAAGTCTCACCATCTCCAGTGAGACTTAGCTGAGATGCTCTGAGTGTTCTCACCTAAATTCTTCAGGAAAGAAAACTGCCACATCAAACTTAAACTAGACACTGAGGTTGAATTTGCCAGGGAAACAGACGTATTGCAGGATGCTGAAATGCTGCCAGGACATTTACTCCAACATATTTATTCCGTGAAAGATTTTTACATAACCCTTTACTGGCCAGAAACCCTCTCCATTAATCTCCTGCAGATCACTGCCTTTTCACATCGTTCAGAGGCAGTGAACAATACAATCCCGAACGAAGTATAAGAACCTGTGGGTGAAAACTTTATTCCTTCAGAGCCCTATTTTTATGTAATGCCACCAAAACAACAAGGAAACATATCTTCAAACTTGTTGGGTTGTTAGCATCTGCCACTTGCGAGTCCATCAGGAAGCCTGTTCAGAACATTCATTGGACACTGAGCTTTTCATACTTGTTCTCTGTGTTTTTAAGAGAAGTCCTCTTAAAACTGAGAGTGTTCCTGATGTTGATTTGGCCTTGGCCTGGAGGGTTTTTTTTCTTCTCTAGATACTCATATTTGTGACCTCTAAACATCCCTCAAATAATTAAAAGGCTCTGCTCCATCATATTTGGAGCGGGACTGAATCAGGAAGAGACGTTTCTAAACAAGAATTTATGAAAACCTCTAAAGTTTCAACTCAAAAAGAGATGCTTAGTTTTTAAAATTTTGGTGTGGACAGAGATAATCTGATGTAGGGTCTGTGTCGTAGTCCCCCAGGAAGCCTGTGACAAGAGAAGGAGTTGTAGCCTGGCCTCTCTTGATCAGCTTTCCACACACTAGGCGTAGGAAGTCAGGGTGTCCATTAGTGTGCTAGAATATTACCCTTTTCAATAACATATGTTCAAACAGTACCTATTTGCAAATTTTCTACTCCACAAAACACAAATAATTGCAAAAACTGCACTCATAAGCCTTTTCTGAGATTACAGAGAAGTAGCCACCAGCATGGACATTCTTTTCTCCACATTTTTGATAGAAAACAGTCAAACACAAACAAAGCAGACAGCAACTGAAAAGTCTCGAGATTAAAACCTCCCAGGTTACTAGTAATGTTTGTCAAAGATACCAGAGCTGTTGAAAAACAAGAATCTGCCCTACACAAAAACTCCTTGCCTAACATACCTCGCGCCAGCATGCTGCTGCTTAATATATCCAGGGTTTCCTTTCATCTTCCTGCTTTCTCTTTGTCTTGTATTTTATCATGGCTAAATCAGAAACATTTTTACTCCCAATAAAGACCCTAACTGCAGCCTATACCTGTAACTTTTTTTTCAGTTCCACAAAGCCAGTACACTTTAAATCTTTGACACTATCATGGTTTCATAAAAACGGTGCTCCACGCTTAATGTCATACCCAGATTGTCTGTGGAATAGTGCTTTCCTGTGCAAGACCAGATCTAGGCAACCTGCAGCACCCTCTGTTCCCCCTCTGTTCCCCCTCTCTTCCCCCATAGCAGGGGATGAGCAAAGCTGCTGAACATAATTATCCAGCACAGCTCACCTCTGGGTGCCCAGTGTGCTGGTGAGAAGTGCTACTCTCTGCAAAGTCCCTACTTTTGCCTGTCCATGGCTGTTTCACAGTTGTGGCTGTTTTCTCCACAGTAATGTGAGAGAAGCAGCTTCTTTCCATCCTGCAGGATACTGACATCAAGTGAAGGTAAAAAAATTTCCTGTTGTTTCTGACATCAGATGCTGCCAGCCTCGAGGATTGTTACAGTAGTTGTAATTTAGTGGCAATTAGGTTTCTTAGACAAACAGCCTTGCTATCTCTCTTTCTATACCCCCACAGTGAAAGGGCTCTCAAAGCAAGCTTGACACCTGAGTTTTCATATCTCCACTGGGCAGATGTATTTGCTGGCTTCACTACATGCCTCTGTCTTGTGTCTGTTAAGATTCCAGTTTTATTTCTTGAGTAAGTTTCCCCCTGCTGCCTTCACTTCTTATTCCAGCTCTCAAGCCTATATCAAACATTCTTTCAGTCCTTTCTTTAAATTCATTTTTGACAGTTCCTGGCTTCTGAGCATTTTTATTATGTCTCCTATCAATTGGCCTCTCTACAAAATAATGAGCAAAGCAAGAAGGGATGCAGTAGTGCCTCCGCAGTTACAGGAACAGATATAAACTACTGAGGGAGCACTTTAAACTCATTCATAAACTGAAATTTGTCCTTTGGTAGTTAGACATGGTCACTGCATGAAAAAATTTCAAAGGCAGGAGGTGACCTAAGAACATAATAGATTTTGTATTTTGGAACAAGAAAGCCCAAAGGAAGAACCAAAATGGCCCAAAAGTGACAGCGTCAGTCAGGTCTGCAGTTGCATCCTATCTCTATTCAAACAACACTGATAATATTAAGCAGGTCACCTCATTAATCTGTATGTGTCTATATACATATTTTTTCCATATACGGGGGAAAAGAAAGCATAAGTTTCATTCCAAAAAAATGTTTTTCCTGGCTGATGGTATAAAATCTGTTTCTAGACTAGGTCTTAGCCTTTTAGCTCTTCAAGCATAAACTGGGCAAAACAGCACTCCCCTCTCTCTCAGGGGTGTTGTAGAGATAAATATATTAAAGATCATGAGCTACTCACCTCCCAGATAAGTATTTTAGGCAGTGCCCAGAGAATTCCCAAATGTTTGTTTTCTTAAGCTCTGTGAAATTACTGGACCCAATGCTTCCTGCTGTACGTTGTCTTAATGTTTGCCCCTGCTCGAAACAAATGGGAGTAAAACACTGCCTGTTGGAAGATGTAGTATTTTACACCAACCCTCTGAGGACACTCCCAGTGTCCATGGCAGCGTATAATACAATAGTGCAGTAAAAGTGATGATAAAGAAAGCATACCCATGAGGAAAGGGCTTATCACTGCTGCTTACTTGGACTCAGAGAAATCACTAACAAATTCCTCTAGAGAAGCAATACAGGCTTTAAAGATGTTTGTGTGATGTAAGCTGGAAAGAATCAGAGATGACATCTTCATTTCTTCAATTTTCATTAGCTACGGTCATTAAATGGGCATTTGTGGGCATAATTCTGTATACGTTAAACAACTGAAATATTCGTTACACACGAAATGAGTGAAAATACACACCAATCATTTCTGCATGTGATATTTTTTAAACATAAAGATATATAAAGCTGACCAAAGGTTTTTTTCTTGTCCCCTTCTCCTATTACAATATTGATGTACATCAGTATTTATAGCCAAGCCTAGTAAGTGCCACAGCTAAGTTCCCTTTTATCTTTTGTGATGTAAGGAAACTTACAGGCAATGGTAAGCTTTCAAAATCAATCTCTGAGCCATCAAGAAGTACCTTTTCATGAATATACAAAATTTTCTTGTACACTTGTACCCAAAAAATACCTTTTCATAAATACACTCAATTTTCTTGTACGCTTGTACACTTGCACTACGCCTACGGGCTAAATAACTCCTTACTATTTCTTATTACATGATTCCTGCCTCAGTAACTCCAGCTGTAAATGAATGAAAGTAAACATTTGTAATACTTTAATATTTAGTATTAGTGCTATAACTTCCAACTTGCATTAATGGGACCAGGGAAAACATGTATGGTGGTAGGGCACCGGGCAAAATAAAAATACAAAAAACACTCTTGTAAACAATATATTTATGATAATCAGTTTTCCTCCAGAGTAGCACATGGAAAAGGCAGAACTGGTGATGCCTGATTGCCTGTTGAGAGCTACAGACCTTGCACAACAAAATTAGATACAGTTTGCAGAGCTGTCAGTCTGGCAGCAGTAGCAGAAGTTTGTCATGAGGAAAGGAGTGGTGTAAATAAAGAGCTTCTGGGTCTCTAATTGCTGGGAGATATAAGCTCTTTGGGCCATTTTATTTTTTAAATGAGCAGCTGAAGTTAGCTAATGAAACCTCTATTTAAGCAATTAGATAAAGTGCTAAGCTTTCAAAAAGTCTTGAACACGTACAGAGTGATTTCAGCGGGAAATTCCTACGCGTAGTGGCTACATAATCAGTTTTGGTCGGTGGATAAATGTTGGAATATGCTAAAAATGTCTTCTCAATGGGAAACTTTTTTTTTTTTCAGTGACAGCAAAACCAGTCGATATCAAAGATGATTTCTGTGGTATGCCTTGTGGAGCTCTACTGAGCTGCAGAAAGCTGTCTTTCCAAGATGTTTTTGGTGGAACTGGCAAAAGACCGTTTTCTGGGACACGGTTTCTCATCTGCAAACAGTTCCTTTCCTTCATTATAGATTCACCAAAGATCAATTCACAGTCCTTCTAACACCTGAAATATAAGACAATAAAAACAGAAGGGAACAATCTGCTGTTAAAACAGTGAAGCTGGTGCTTTGCTCAAGAAATGCTACATAAAAGATGACCTTTGTAAACCTGGCATAACCGCAGATAGCAATGAGAAAACATAAAATCATAGAATCGTATAGTTTCTAAAAGACCTTGAAGATCATCAGTTCCATCCGTTATCCCGGCACTACCAAGTCACCACTAAACCGTATCCATAAGCACCACATCTACACATCTTTTAAATTCCTGCAGGCACGGGTACTCCACAACATCTTCTTTCTGGCAGCATGTTCCAATGCTTTACAACCCTTTTGGTGAAGAAATTTTACCTAACATCCAGCCTAAATCTCCCCTGGCAAAATTTGAGGCCATTTCCTCTTGTCCTATTGCTTGTTACATGGGAGAAAAGACTGACTCCAAACTCACTAAAACCTTCTTTCAGGGAATTGTACAGAGTAGTGAGATATCTCCTGAATTTCCTTTTCTCCAGACTAAACAATCCAGTTCCCCTTCACCATCATATGCTTTACAACCCTTTTGGTGAAGAAATTTTACCTAACATCCAGCCTAAATCTCCCCTGGCAAAATTTGAGGCCATTTCCTCTTGTCCTATTGCTTGTTACATGGGAGAAAAGACTGACTCCAAACTCACTAAAACCTTCTTTCAGGGAATTGTACAGAGTAGTGAGATATCTCCTGAATTTCCTTTTCTCCAGACTAAACAATCCAGTTCCCCTTCACCATCATCATTGCCCTTCTCTGGACACACTCCAGAACCTCACGTCCTCCTTGGAGTGAGGGCACCAAAACTGAAGCCAGTATTCAAGGTGTAGCTTCACCAGTGCCCAGTACAGGGGGACAATCACTTCCCTCCTCCTGCTGGCCACACCAGTGCTGATACAAGCCGGGATGCTGTTGGCCTCTTGCCACCTGGGCACACTGCTGGCTCATCTTCAGCTATCTGTTGACCAACGCCCCTAGGACCTTTTCTTCCAGGCAGTTTCCAGTCAGTCTTGCCCAAGCTTGTATTGCTGTAGAGTGTTGTTGTGACCCAAGTGCAGGACCTGACACTTGGTTTTGTTGAACCTTATACCATTGGCCCTGGCCTGTTGATTTAGCCTATCCTTCTTTAGAGCCTCTCAACTTTCAAGCAGATCGGTATACACAACTCACTTGGTGTCATCTGCAGACTGACTGAAGGTGCACTTGATGTCCTCATCCAGATCACTGACAAAATTATTGAACCTCATACAGCTAGCCTCAACCCATGGATCCAGCCTGCCCAGATCCTTCTGCAGAGTGTCCTGACCTTCAAGCAGATCATCACACCCACCCAACTTGGTGTCATCTGCGAACTCACTGAGGGTGCACTCGATCCCATCATTCAGATCATTGATGAAGATCTGAATTAATACAGTCCCCAATACTGAGCCCTGGGGAACACCACTGGTGACCAGTTGCCAACTGGATTGAACTCCATTCCCCACCACCCTCCGGGCCCGGACATCCAGAAAGTCTTTTATCCAGTAAAGAGTGCGCTCATCCAAGCCATGATTACTCAGTGTGTTGTAACATGTTCAAAGGCAGATTTGAAGTTTAGTTACTTGGGCAATATGGATTGTATTAATTCAGTCCTTAGAATTGTATATCCGAGACCAATAATATTTTTAGTTTCCCATCTAATAGGCCTTCTGTAGTAAAAAAAAAAAAAAAAAATTATAATCATAGAAATAGTTTGAACACAATGTGTTGGTTATTGTTTAGGAAAGGAGAGAAAGGGAAACTAACACGTTTTAAAAATCTTTATGCTTAAAAGGTTTTTAAAAATGGACATGGAAGAAATTAGGCAATTCCTTCCTATCCTCCTGGAAAAAGAAATAAGAACCATACCACTTCACAATAACACCCCATCCCCAGACCAGACCAAAACATAACCTAAATTAAAATGGAAAAGATAAATGAGCAGGAAAAAAAAAAATCATGTTCCCAGGAAGTACTGCGTTAGGAAAACATCTGGGAGAAAATGACACACATTTCCATACTGCATAGTACATGGCTGTGATTTTGCTCTGAGGCACAAAGGACTTGGAGTCTATACACAACATATAAAGACATCAAAGCATCTTTCAGCATCCACACCAGAAGTGATCCTTCTCAGTGTCAGCTGGCATTTGGGTAAGCCTCAGCAAGCCAAGAAGGTGAAAAAACAGAGCGGCAATGGCAGGAAGAGTTTTCCAGTCATCCCTAGGGGAATATAAGACAATATTTTAGCTGGGGTACCAGCCAAGAAAAGGTATTTTTCCTCCATAGGAAACGTTTCTACTCCTTTTGCATTAAAAAAATATAACTGCATATAACAGTATTGCTTTATACAACAGAAGTACCAAAACTGTGATTAGAAATGATGCCTTGTTTTCTGTTGGAAATACAAAGAAGACCCCAAAGTTTACTCTAGTGAAATAACCAAGTAATAGCAAAGGCACACGCTGCACCCTGGAACTCCTCTAGTAGTACTTCTATCTGCAGCTTGTACATATTGTGCAGGGGATGGCTTTTCAGAGTGCAGTCCCTCCAATGCTTGAGATGAAGCTGGGTATGTTCATTTAGGGAGGATGAAAACAACAAAAAACCACAACAGAAATCCTTTGGCAGGTTGCTGTTAGCTGAAGGGCTGTCTTTAATTGGTATAAATAATTAACCAGCACTGTGCATGGATGACTAAGCATGATAATAGAGATGTTTCCTTCTGAGGTTGAGATTATATCCTTTTCAATACCAAATAAACCAGGCAGCTTGTTGGAGCAGGTTGCCTGTTACGGAATTGGACTGGAAATGTTCACACATCATACTTTGCTAACCAAGAACCTCGGGGCAAATTTTCAAGTATGGAAAAAGGCTGAGGTTTGCAGGGCAGGCGAGCAGAAGACTGCTCAGTCCGCGTTTTTATGACTGATTATCAGCACAGCATATAAATGTTGCTGAATTAAGATGGATGCCTAATCTGGATTTTTCCTGTAGACTCAAGGTAGACGCTTTATGTAGTACAATTTAAAAAGAAAAGATTTTTTTTTAAAGATTACAAGACAGACACAAAATCTTCCTTGTATTATGTACAGCCCATGGGGTTGTGTGATTCTTGTATAAAAGAAACCAAGCTGGTCAGGAGGATTTTCTGTAGTAGTTAGTATTAAAAAGGTACCAGCTCTGATCTGTGAAACACAGATAGAGCAGGGACCTCAAACCAGGCTCTGTGAATTATTCCTGTAGTCTGCATCAACACCACTGCACCAGCAGCTCCTTACCTTGACTGTATCGCTCAGCACTGCATGTCCAGCACAAACTGCTGCGGACAAAACCTTTATCTCTCTACAACATGCAGAAATATTTTCCACATCTTGGAAAACATTGTTTTGTTAAATTTTTACCTCATTGAAAGGGTTTGCAATCTTTTGTGTCCGAGCCTTCTGAACTGTCCTTCTGACTCTGGACAGAACATGTGTGTACAGAGGAACATCCCATGTGTGATGGCTTCTTTGTTTCCCAGGTGAATGAAAGGCATCGAATCGTTGGCATTAAATAGGCTGGATTAACAGTTCCGAAGACAGCTACTAAAACATAAGGTTTCATTTCAGTGGCACTTACCTGTTTTCAAAAACAAAAGAAAATGTGAGCAAACTCTGTGGTATTTATCATGACACTGAATTTCACCTTAATTTAACAGGATCTGCAGCTGTTCAAAATTGATTAGATGCTCCTCATGCAAGACAGAATGAGACAATAAGGCAGATTCTGTGCTACAGCCAACTTATCCCAGGTAATGAGAGGGTTTTTCAAAGCCAGGTACTGCTCCTCAAGTGTTGGTGTCACCTCCACAGTGGTTTCGAAACTCTGAGGTCTGCTCCAGCTTTCATTTTATAGCTTTACTCTCTGGTGAAATTCATTTTGTTGTCAGCCCCTTATGCTGTGCACATGTAGATGCTGGAGTGTGAAGCCTACTATAATAGCTTATGTGTTCCATTTTTGACCAGGATGTAAGGAGGTGCCTCGTGCCTTTTTGTTGAAAGCTGAGATCATTCTTACCTCTCCAGATTTCCTTCTCTTTATTTGATGAGCAAAATCTCGATGGTTCCTTCATTGATATTCTACAATTATGTAAGCTAACATGAATTCCTTCTCATCAGCACCTTTGCCCGCAGCCTTACTTCGCTAATTAGAAGATCAGGTTGTTTTCCAGCTTACTTGAGTAAGCTCATAACTGTGATTTTTCATGCATTACATGGAAATTGATTCTTCACTCTTTTGCAAGGGATATTCAGCTTTATCCTCTTTTTATTTAAGGAGCTCTGCCTTGTAGCTTTGTTTCTTTTTCATTTACATCCTCTGCGTGGGCTGTTTGCAATGTTGACCCAACACACCATCTATAATCAAGAATCGTAGGTCATCTCTTCCACTTGTAATTTGTCTCCACATTTTTCAGTGATCTTTCCGACACCTTCTTCTACAATACACAAACAAAACCCCCACCACTGCCAATATATGTAGTTTCACAAGAATAGTGCTTTAATCATGTAATGGAAAAAAAAAAAGACTACCCTGTACCTGGCTCAGGATCTGATGTTTATCTTTGATGCTTCTCTATTGCTTACAGCTACAGAAATCTTGGCATGTTTTCTTCTTTTTGAGGTGAGCTGCTGAACTCTGTGAAAGTGCAGAATCGCAAGAACATGGCGCTTGAAAGGACCAAAAGACACCAAAATATTCTGTCTCCCACCGAAGTAACAAGATCAAATGTGTATCTCTGAAGGGCTTTTGTTTTGACTGTTCTTAAGAAAATCCAAAACCACAGAAAAAGCAGTAGCCTGTAGCCTATTCCTGTGTATCCTAAACAAAAGTTGAAATATTCATTATTTTATTCCGTGTTGTCTTTGTTCCCAGTCAGATTATCTTTAAATTTCTCTAATTGGCTACACACCCAAAAATTATAAAATTTCTTTTTCCTATTGAAAAAGCATCACACTTCTCTTCTTCAAGCTAAAAAACTTTTTCCCTACCTTTCCTATATCAGTAACATTTTCTAAGTTCAGATCATTTTTTCAGCTCCTCAAAATCAGCTCAAATTTTCATCCCATCATACAGAGTACTTGCTTTATGTTTTTCCACAGACCTTCTGGATACCAGCTATGTGGACAGTCATCACTGAAGTAATTTAAAATAAAATTGAATACTCCCTCTGAAGAGACTCCAGTTAGAACCCTTCACAGTCAGGCATTGCCCTACTGATAGAAGCAGATAACAATATGACTTTTTTAAGAACATCTGTACACCTAAACTGTATTTGAAATGTTCTCACTTGCTTGTGAGAATGCCACAAAGAACCAAGTATAAAAACATATTATAATCTATATGCTTCGCATTTATCATCCTCTCT
This sequence comes from Buceros rhinoceros silvestris, assembly GCF_000710305.1. NCBI lineage: Eukaryota > Metazoa > Chordata > Aves > Bucerotiformes > Bucerotidae > Buceros > Buceros rhinoceros. The sequence goes on along the minus strand of NW_010421461.1, from coordinate 3,279 downwards.
GCCTATGTATTACAAGAAGATTATTTGATGTGTTGTCAAAATGGACTATATATATAATAAAGGCTATAAATGTTATCTTCTTCACAGAAATATAAACACAATTTTTTTTATGATTTTTTCTACAATTTCTTTGGCAATGTTAATATTTGCCAAAACCCCAGGTTTTTTTTCCTTTCACAGGTTATCATTATGTTTGACTTCCTTCAGTCATCTAGACCTCCCTGTTTGCTCTAAGCTACTGCAAAGAATTAATTTTTGAGCGGATCACTCTGTCTAGTTTGTTAAGTATTGTAGAAATCATGATAGTATATTGCATGATTACAGCTGACAAAGAAAATTTACTACTGAATCTTTCCATGAATGCTTGCTCTCCCTGCAAAATTGTCATCATTGCCTCTTCTCTCCTAATGATTCTTCTCCCCATTGATCTCCTACTCACAGAGGTGGCCTATGTCTTCCATGAAGATTTCACTCTCTGAGTTCTCTCTCTCTCTGACCCAACTCACAAGACTGTTACCTGTTTTTAGGTTCTCTCTGAGACACAATTTTGGGATGACTGAATAAACTAACGAAGGAATTTCCAGTGAAGGAAAAGACGGGCAGAAATGATGCTTACAAGTATCAACAGCAGCATTTTATCATTTTACTTAATAACACACATGACATTTGTTGTGAATGTAACACGTAACATGCTGATCTTCAGAAGGAATTGAACTCCTGAAGAAGGTAGCTAAAGTTGCCGATGCAGCTTTAAAAGCTACATTTTTTTGTTTATGAGGTCTATAGTCACTTGCCTTCCATGATGGATTTTTAGAATGACATTATTGGTAGCTAAACTGACTTTCGTCTTATGGCACAGCATACAGATTGCGGTTTGTTTACAATATTTCTCATTGCACATGAAATTATGTTTTATCCACTGTTGACAGGACAGCAAAGTATTTCTATTTCTGTAGCTCAGCTTCTCTGTTGGGGAAAGAAAACCTAAATTCTCTGCTATTTCAGCATTGGTTGTTAAGTACTCTGAAGTGGCATGTGCCCAAAGGAGTTTCTGTGTGCAGCTGCTCAGCATTGCTATACCTTGGCAATTGCATCTTGGAGCAAAATTTCCAGTCCCATGTTCCCCATCAACGCATT
>NW_010421461.1:0-2006 GCF_000710305.1 Buceros rhinoceros silvestris | reverse complement strand
GAATACAAGTTTTCCTTCCTCTTAGCTGTGACTCACATCAGCACTTGCCAGGTCCCAATCCTTCCTGTGCTCTTGATCACTTTTTTTTCAGTAAAGTGATCAGATTTCAACAGCCAACATCCCCTTACCTTCACAAAATGCAAGCCCTCTGAACTGTATATTCAGAGGGCTCAGAGGTACTACTAGTAATGCTAGGCAGAGAAACCAAACTTTCAAAGTTCAGTTATCAATAAGGTCTAATTTCCTGAGATAATAATGCCAAAGTGTTATTATGCTGCTTATCATGAATTGATTTGACTTAATTTGTGTTGCCTCTTGTTATTCCCCTCCCTCTAACCTCTGTTCCCTTGTCTGGATATGGTTAAAAGTCAAGCTTTTTTGTCCCTAGACCTCCATGCTTTGAATCTTCAGAAAGAGAATTGTAGCATGGTTGTAAATAAAAGAATAATAAATATATACAGCCGTTCATAAAGATTTAGGCCTGATAATCCTCTAGGAGATAGTCTGCAAGTACGTGCCAGATGCAATGAATTGTCTATGATAATCCTTCCTAGTTATTAAAAGAGATTTCATCTAGTTATATATTTTTCTCCAGGGTAAATGAACCATTATAAGGATAACAAGTTTTTGTGGTTTAATGTTTTCATTGTTGATGTTACTTACAACCTGAAGCCACTATGATGACTCACATGCTCTCAGACTTCAGAAACAAATAATTGCTACATATACTAAAACTCTGTATGTATCAGTCTCATCGTCCTAGATTGAACACCTCACAAAGAATAAAAGACGCCAAAAAACTACCACAAGAGTAAAAAAAAAAAAAAACAAAAAAAAAAGCAAAAGAAAATTGTGAATGTTTTTTTTATGATTCCAGCAGTTGAATCCAGAAGATCAAACCCAAAAATGTTTTGTAGTCATGCAATTGTTTTTATATAGGCCTGGCTAATCTTATTAAGGAGAACAAGCACAGGAATATTGTCTTACTGTGGAAGGAGTTGGTTTTCTTTGTATGTATTGAGCAGCACGGCCAGGTAGTTGTTTTCTGTATAATTACAGCGGTGTTTTATGAAACTGTCTATTGGTTAAAGCTCGATATTTTTTTTTTCTTTTTTTCTCATAATGAAATGTTTTCAAAGAAATTTTCAGTATGGGAGATCAAATCTGAAATTCTTGAACTAAATGAGCAAGAAGACAAAAATCCTCAGACAAAACAACAGCAGAATAGTTGAGTCAGAAACTTTGGGAGGATATCCACATATCTTCACATTGTTGACTTCAAGTGCTTCATGATCCTAATACGAATTGTACAATTTAGAGCTACCAAACTAGAAACAGAAAATAACCAAAACAGGCCTCTTCACTCACTCACTCATACACATACACACATTCCTCGAGGTTTAGTACACTGGTTGGAAACCTAGATGGCTTTCATTGCTAGCAGATAGCAGGCCATTTTTTCAGTGAACAGCTACATTTGCATTTTGTTTAAAATGATAACAGTTTATGAGCATATGCACAAATTACGCATTTTCAAATTAAAAAAAAAAATAATCATAGAGCTCCTGGAGATCTAATTGCTCATCTGTAACATGATAGCAGTGAAAAGGTTTCCTGGACAAACATCTGGTTTGCTTCACTGTAGGTATCTTCCTTCCTGCTCTGATCCTCGATTCAGGCAAGAAGATATCACCACTGTTTTTCATTCTCCTGGTTTGTAAGCGAGCTGTGACCATTTCAAATCCTGTTCTACTGAACTACACTATAGACATTGAGTACTGTCTCTTCCATCAGGGATGTCACTTCATCCTAAGCAAAAGACACGACAATGAGATGGGTTTATTGTTTTACTTTATAACTGAAAGTAGAACAGTGGTCTGGACAAGAAAGTGTGTTAATGTCAGCCTACTGTCATCCTAAGCAAAAGAAAAGATGCCGTGGTCTGAAAAACAAAAGTAATCTTTGCTCTTCTTTGCAATCATAGAATCATCCGGCCGGAAGAGACC
>NW_010421460.1:7974-30670 GCF_000710305.1 Buceros rhinoceros silvestris | reverse complement strand
CCTTGACACGTAACATTGCACCTGACTCCCTCAACCAGTTAAATGAGGAATTACCGTATTTACATGGAATAATTCTATTTGTCCATTTCCCAAAACAAGGAAGTTTCAGCTCAAACCCTAACAGCCTCTCCTTTCTTGAAAGACTTTCCAACCTTCAATGTTTGCTAAGGCTTTTGGGAGGAAGGAGTGATAAGAGGTATGAAGGAGCAGAATGAGAAGGTAGAGGAGGATAAGAAGGAAGAGAATGTGGAGTAGGAGGAGAAGGAGATGGCGAGGGAAGCAGCTGGTGCTGGGATTTCAACAATTAAGTTGTGGGGTTTTTTTGTTTGGTTGGTTGATTTGGGGTTTGTTTTGTTTTGTTTTGTTTTGTTTTTGTGAAGGTGACAATTGTTTCACTGCAGGCTCTCTCTGTGGTTGTGGGAAAGGAAGGGTTCTGCCTGCATTGTCTGCTCCTTTTCCAAAATCTAGAATTCTTTGTTTGCTTATGACAGGCAAAGATACTTGGGGTTTAGAGCAGCTTTCACACTGAGGAAGACACACATTCATTATACATTAATGGCTTGGTACAAATGACTACAAATTCCAATACGTAGATTTCCTGCATTGGTAAATCTCACCACCTAAGTGCCTGGTCCATCTTTTTTTCTTTTCTTCTGACTTCATGCCACTCTTTCATTGCATTAGTTATTTTCCCCCTCCTCTTGACTATTGTTGCTTCATGTAATTTTTCCCATAGAATTTTTTGAGATTTGTAGAGCACTATGTAAATATTAAACTTTAGATGATAATTATGAGCTTTTTAATCTTAGTTTCTGTTGGTAGAGTGATACTGATATGATGCTGTCAAACTGATGCTTGAAAACAAAATGTTCAAACACTCATAAAAGCTCCACAACTCTTCAGTGAGCATGAACAAGTGTCTATACTTCTGTTTCTAAAGAGGGTCTCTGAAAAGTGCTAAAACTGAGCACGTGCTCTAGGATTAATACTTTAATCTGTACTTTTTTCAACAAACTAACAACAAGAAAGTATTGTCAGATATGCTGTCTTGTGCTCAGGAGGTTCAGGCTACTCTGCTCTATACTAAAACATTCTAAATATTCTGCTCTTCTAATATCTTCTAAAATAGCTGGAATATGCGTATACTTTAAAATAAAATTTAAAAAAAGCATTCTCGGGTGACATTAAATTGGAATAGCCGTGCATGAATCAGTCATGTTATTTTAGGTTTGTAAAAACATAATAAATGTAAATGTATCTTTCCTAAAAAAGACACAAATCACGTTTTGCACCAAAGACCTTTGTAATCATGGCTTTTATTTTTTTAAAAAATTAAACCATAAATCCAATTTGTTGGACAGCACAGATTAGAGAAGTTGTTTTTATGACATTTCTATAAAATAAAGTACTTGCTACTTGAAAAGTGCTTTTGACGACGTATTTTATTTTAAAGTTTGAAAGTTTGGTATGTATCAACAAAAACACTCTTCTTGCCTACTGTAGGCAAAAACGTAGAATAAGCCTGGTGATCTTGAGTAGAATAGGCTTCACGCTGTCCTTGAAGCATATATCCTGCCAACTCATTGTATAGCAGTGATGGCAGGACTTACGCTGAACAGATTGTAAAGTTAGTTTTTTCAGCTATTGTATTTTGTCTGAGTCCTTTCTGAACCTGAAGCAGTCATTGCAGCAGGGAGCACTAATTGCTCATTTGCTGCAGTAACCTTTTCAACTGGACAGGATCTCATGTCCGATTTCATGTTGATGTCTCCTTCCTTTAATTACAGTGTACTGCCAGAGAGAGAAAGCCTGGTGGTGTGAAGTGCCGTGTAACGCCTGCAATGCCCTTGCTGTGCTCTTCAGAGGTTTACTCCAAGAATAAAATAGCATGAGTGTGTCTTCTGGGCACTTTATACTTCATATTCTTGACATAATTAAAGTGAGTAGCCTGAGGACATTACTAGAGTATGAATGTTGCAACACCTTTAGAAATCACTTGTGAAAGAAAGTGATTGCTCAAACTAATTTGGGAAGGGATTGCCTGTTTAGATATTAAAGGAACTAAATATGATCAGAAGGGGTGGGAGGGAAGAGGGAAGAAAGAAATAAAAGCATTACCTTTCTTTAATGATTCTCCAAACAACCCAGAAGTGATTGATTTTAGTAATGATCAGAGTAACAATAATTTTTGTTTCTTACACTAAAAATATTAGGACTATAAAGCCTTTTTTTGTTTGTTTTAAAATCAGTTGTAAAATATCATTAAGCAAGGCAGCAAAGTAACTTTTTTTCTTGTCCTTTTAAATTTTTAAATAGCTGCCCCAGGATGGGTGTGTCTTTCTCTCGCAGTGACAAGGGTTAATAAGAATTGCCTCCCAAGACCTGGCTAGCCAGAAAGAGGAACTACTAGTCAAATCAGTTTTCTATTGTGGTAATGTTTTCTTCTGGTTTATTATATTTCTCTATCACAATTCCACTCATGCAATTTAGACTCTAAACATGATATTTGTCAAGATGACCTAGTACCAAAACAGCTAAATTGTTACAAGGGTTATTCTGCTCGGCAACAAGCTGATTCTCTGCAGTGGGTATTCCAAGAAATGTGTTTTAGTTCTCAAAACTGCAAAGTAAAGAAATACTCATTGCTTAAGAAGGGTATTTTGTTTTGTTTTGTCTTGCTTTTAATAAAACTGCTGTGGAAACAAATTCTGTCCTTCCATTCACTGGTGGTACATCCAAAGAAAGTTTACTGTTCCATCTGTGTAACTGTGGTTACTGGGTATTAAGGGCTCTTTACACCACTCAGTGTTGTCTATTAAAGCATATCATTCTCCTGTTTAAGTGGAACTAAGCCAAAGCTTTCAGCTTCAACGGATAATTTAGCCAGGTAGAGTCTGAATACATGGTACCTAATTAAATATAATGGAAAATATTTCTGTCTACTCTCCGCTCAGCCTGCATTGTTCCTGCTGTAACTGCGTACCTGTAATTAAATACGAGCATGATGGCTTTCAGACACACTCCAGTAGCTGAGTATCTGCACTCCTGCACTCGAGGCTGTGTTAGATACAAGGTCTTAACAGTTACTGGATATAGGACCTGTGTTGTTCTGCTCTGTTATCTTAATCCTGTTGCAGTACCTTTTAGACAATTTAAAACCTGTTAGTGAATGATGAAAGCTATCAAATCTATTTTTATAAAAATGGAAGAGCTTTGATATTAATTGTTTTTACTTACTTATCAGACTGAAGGTTGAAAACAAACTAAAAGAAGAAAACATGGCATATATCCATGTCTTGAAATGTGTTAGAAATGGATGATGGTTGTAGGATAGTACCTTTCTTTCCTTTCCTGATATTTACCATCAATATCCTTATGCACCATCTTACCATTCTGTGGATTTATTATTACTACATTTGACCTAGATGCAAGAAGTTCATGTGAATTCAGTGAAATGTGCAGAAAAATGTCCTAACGTGATGTGTTTACTTGAGGTTTGGCCAGCTTGAGGTATATGATTTTCTCTATGAGGTATATATTTTCTCTATAGTTTGGATATTTTCTATATATCTTTGTCTAAATGCTAAATTTAGTGCAATATTTGTGTTTCAGGAAATATAACACAGAGTGAACAAAATCAAACATCAAGGAATAGTTATTTTAAGCCTGCCATAACATTTATAGTTTCCATTTATTCAACTTTTTGTCTTCATCTGCTGAGAAGAAACATGGCAGAGAAAAGACTTTCTATTGTTTACTTTTGACACGGACAGCAAGAACAAAGAGAGCAATCAAACATTATTCCATGAGATCCATCCATCTGTCACAACGTTTCATAACATACCACTGTGACTGCAAAATCGAATGTGAAAATTTTAAAATAAAATAAATGCAAAATGTTTTTTTCCATTTAGGTGAATAAACCCTGTGGTGAAACATATGATCTATAATTAAGCTGCATATAATGCAGCTCTAAAGATGATTGTCATTTGTACTAAACAAGGTTCGTACTAGAAGTCTGGAAGTGTCCGTATTACCAGATCTTGTCAAAGCCAGTGTCTAGTTACAATGATGACAGGTAAACTTACAGGAATTTATGTTCATTTTGTTTGCCCTTGAAACAATAGCAACAGGCTGATCCAGCAGAGATGAAGGTTAACTAATAGTCTTGAAAAAATGTAACTCCTCCTGCCTAGAAAATATCTAGCAAGGCACTGGAGAAAATGGAAAAACAAGACAGCAGTCCAACATTAAAAGTATCCATTTAAGAAGTTAATTGTTGCATTGCTGCATTACAAAATGTTAGATTTCTAAACTAAACCAATATTAACAAAATGCCATCTGTGAACTGCTGTGAAAGGAAGGAAAAAGAAATTAGAAGTTCTGATATAAAAATAATAAGACTAAAAATATTCCCAAAGGATGAGGATCCTTATTACTAGAAATTACATTTGACAGATGTCAGTTAGTCGGCAAGAGTTGCTTCTCTTTGATTCTTTTTCTCCATTTGCAGAGATATATTAACTGCTTTGGCAAGACAAATTGGCATAATGAAGACAGGAATATTAACTGCTTGAGTTTGAAAACCACCCCCAGTTTCATACTCATTATAGCCATACATAGCAGCAGTTAGATCACTAAGAGCTAGACGTGATCTAGCCACTGGAACACAGTCTGTTGCAGCATGACAGCAGAGCATCTTGCATTTGCCACTACCACGGAAAACAACATCTATAAAACCTTCCAGATTATACTCTCAGTCTTGCAAAATTTCAGTTGCTCGTTGTGAACAACCTTGCAAGTAATCACGTATTTTCAATAATTTCAATTTCTTATCTGTTGGTAAAAAAGACCCAAAACTATAATAAAACTATAATAAAATAACTGTAATAAAAATGTAATTAAATTGTATAAACCATATATTCTTTACCAAGATTCAGAATTATGATAAAAGCCTATAGTAAGCAGTTCTTGAAATAACACTTTATTGCTTTTTCTTTTCTCTAAATGTTATAAATAATGTTAGTACAGGCAGTTTAAACTCAAAGCTTTGACTTACATGGTTGCCAGATGGTCTGCTAGCTTGTGTTTTGACCTTGGCCAGGGTCTACTCAAGCTTCATGTTGCTCATCCGAGTCCACCTTCTGTCCGATGCCAAGGAGCATGTGCATGAAGGAACAAGATAAACTGCAAAAGGAGGATAAAATTCCTCAGTTCTGTGCAAGTACTGAGAAGTCTTAGAAATAGTATGTAGGCTGATGTAGGCTGAAGGAGTGACTTATATTCTTTCCCCACTACTTTCTACAGTAACTGGAAAGAAGCTTTAGAGGCAAAAATGTGTTTTTCTCTGGCTGTGTCTTTAAATGAAGTTACAAGAGGAGGTGTGGCAAAGAGGAATGGTGATGGTGTCTATCTGGCGGACCTTGAGAAACACGCTCTGAAATGATTCTTTTGGAGTTCTTCTTCCTGTTAGGAGACACAAAAGAAGTCTGGGAATCTGTCTGGGTTTATTTATTTACTTATCTACTTTATGCAAACACATTTTTTCTTCAGTAGTATGCTAAAGATGATTATACTGTTAAACAGTTTGATCTACTCCAGAATATATAACTGACCTCTTTTTCTCTCCGTGTAATCCGCTAATGGAGTCAACACAATCTGTAGGATAAGAATGCATTTGCCTTCATCATCCCTTCCTTTATTTCTCTCTGCAAAAGACCAGATTTATTATTACAAATATATCTACACATGTTCATTCTGGATTTTGTATTTTAGTGCTTCATTTACCCTGGACATATCTAGCTGATAATGCTTGTAAGTTAATATATTTTCAGCAAAGATGGGACCTTGCAGCTTGGTACAACTGGAAACAAACCTTCCCATATTTTAGGGTGATAAGAGCTGCTTTAGCATAGCTGACTGCCACAATTAGGGGAACATTGCTTCATTACAGCTAAACTCTGATTCGATGACATGTGGCCTACAGCAGACAATAAAGTCCTTGCTCCAGCATAAAAACATTAATCATCCTCTAATAAAACCATGAAATGTCAACATGTACAAGTCTAATTGCTATAATGGCCTCAAATTTGGGCATTTCTTTTGTATTAATCCCACTGGCTTTGGTAAAACTATCTAATAGAACCATAGAACTCTGACATGAATGGGTCTAATTGTAATAATCACTCCAATCATGAGTATTTTCTTAAGTTAATCCCACTAGCCTTCATTAAACCTTCTGCCAGGAGTTAAATATTTACTTAGGAAGACAGGGCTGTTTAACCAATTTTCAGCAAAATCTTGATTCTATAACAATTTAGGTTTTGAAAGTGATAACAAAACTCTAGAACAAACTAAAATGCCTGTTATTTCAATTAATTTGTTTTTTCTTCTGTGCAAGTCAAATTTTTCTTCCAAACATAGAGGTTTCAGTCTCTTTTTACCTTTATTACAACCAGCTGCTTTTTCAATATTAGGTTGTTGGGTTTTTTTTTTTACCATTCTGCTCTGTTCTTTAGTCTGAGTTTTAACTGCAGTGTTCATCTTGGACCTGGGGCAACTTACAAATCATTTCACTGATATTCAGTGAAATCTCAGGCTTTGTTATTTTCTGTGGCAAGGATGACTTCTGATTATCCATGTAAGATCGGGGGTTTTTCTCAAAATAGTGATTGCTTTCAGAAACAAAGACAAGAGTTACTGTGCCTTTATGCAGACTGAAGATGAATCCCAGAAGCAAATTCTCCCAGTTGTGATTACATTGAGTTACACTAATCCTGGTAGTAATATGAATCTCGGTGCGTTACAACAGTAATGAATTTGGCATGTTGATGTCAAATCTTTTTTTCACATCTGTTGTGACACTACACAAAAGGCAAATAACCGTTTTCTTGTGATAAAAACAAAAGACTCTTTAATAAATGTTAAATGTATATAAGCACAGTTCCTAGTCAGAATGGTGCTTATATTCGAAAATGAAAGTCTTAAGAAGGAAAAGTACAATACATAACTTTCTGAAAAATTTTTGGGACCTTAGTAGGTAAGGTCTTGACCCTTGATAGTCATAGTATAAAAACAATAAGTAAGATTTGGATTGACTGAAAACAATATGTAAAGAGTGATTTTCAGGTATGGATCTCCCCTCTTGCTACTTAGTACTTAACCCAGGTTGCCTCCTATCTTCCATGTTAATCAAACATGAATTTTTCCTTGACTGGATTAGTGATGCTCAAGTGAACACCCAGCTGCTCTGAAACCTGATTTCTCATGTTTGGTGCCTTCTACTAACAGTCCCTGGGAGAGGAATTCAGCTCCTCTAAATTTAAACTTCTACAGTGCAGACATATCCAAATGTGTTGTCTAGGCCCCTCTTGAAAGCATCAGAGAGAAACGAGCCCTTGTGGATACTCATTTCAGGAATTTCAAACATCTCCACTGTGGTGAGATTAAAGAAGCCTTGGAAATGCCTCTGTCTCCCTTGACTGACTACGTAGAGAGTATGGCTAACTACCTCAGCTGTAGATGCCTTCAAAGTGTTAAATAGATGACTCCCCTCACATCTCACTTAAAAATTTTATTCAGAGCTCAGGTTTGGATTCTCTAAGATTATTGGTCCAGTTCAGCCACACTAGCTTTCTACAAAGCTTGTTCTGTGTGGATACGGAAGGTAACAGGGCCTTGAGTCCTCTGTAATGTCAACATCAAAGCCAGTCTGAGAGCATAAAGAGCATAGTTATGTAAACCAACTTTTCTGTCAATCCAATTGTTTTATGTTGCACAAACACAGAAATTATTCACGTATCCTGCCGTTGCAGAGGACTGCTGGTTTCCACACTTCCTATTTCTGACTTTGCCTCTATTGACAGCTGTGTTCTTCTTGTCTCACTTTTCAAAATGAAGAGCATAAAAGGTTATCATCTTCCAAAAGCATTGTGTCAAGCAAGACCTATATGGTCTTTGACAGTGAACCGCAATTTATTGTTCATCCTAGTAAATCTGCAGGAGTGAGCAGAGAAATCACTGACCCTGCCCTCACCAACTTTGTGACGTGTCTGCTGAAGGCATAATGTCTGGAAAGTGCACTGGCATCTCTGACAACATAAGAGGAAAAATAATGTGATGCCTGTGATGGGAAACACGTATGATGTAAAATGAGTCAAGAAGCCTTCAAGAAAAATTGTTTGAGGGAGTTAGGAGTATTGGTGGAATATAATCAACTGTTTTCCTGCTCATGGCAAAAGCAGCATTTAACACGAAGTTCAATAAAGCACTACGCTTGCCACCTCGGTATAGAATCGTTGATAGCATTAGCAACAGTTAGCAACAAACCAGGACAGGGTGAATGAAAAAGACACCGTAGAGTGGTCTTGAAAATGCAAAACAAGTCTGAGGCCAGCATGCAGTAACTACCGAAGTTGTGACTGAAAGATGACAGGCTCTGAAATAGAATTTTTATTAATGTCACTGATACATTAGAAAAATCTGTTACCTTCTGAGAACTAGGCTGTGCAACAGCAGCATACATAATTTAAAGCATCCGCACAATCACTAAGTGAAATGCGTAAGCAAGCAGATACGTGTGCCATAGGCAGGTTGTGCTCACTCTTTATATTCTTGTTGGCACAATTTTTGATAGACAGGAAGTTTAAAAACCACACTTTTTAAAATATAAGAAACAATATTCTGGTTCTACTTCACCATTCTGGGACCAGAAGGCCTAAGAACAGCCATAATGCCTTTGATCCAGCTCAGCCCGAAAGTACATGTCATACTTTATTGGGGGAAAAAAAAAAAAAAAAAAAGGCCCTTAGATTTAATATTGGTTTAGGGTAAAAGGGGGGATATAGAACTTAATCCCTACGAGTCACCAATTTTCAGTTCATTTGACAGCAAAGACCCTTTCATCACTGTTGTTAACCAAAGTGTCAATCAGTCTTACAAGTCTAATTGCAGTAATGACTAAAGGATTTGGTGGGAGCCTTCTTAAACTTCACCATCAGGGTTAAGAGGGCCATGTTGGCTAAAAGCAACACTTAAATATGTATGCAAAAGTCCCTTTAACAACAACAGGAGTTACGCTTCTGTGTCTGTAATAATTTGACCTTTCCCACATTTACATCAAGACTGTATTAATTAAGGACACTAGTTTCCACCAAGTTATATTCTTGTGGAATTTTGCTGTAGTGATAGACATCCTATCACATGCGCTTGACCAAAAACTCATATAATCATTTCAGTTTTAGAGTTTAGAATAAGTCAGTGCCTTTTTACAATCATAATCCATTTTCCAAAAGGCTTCTTTTAGAACACGACCTCTTGTTCATTATAGGTTTTGAAGAGGTTTTTTAAGTGGAAATGGGTATTACAAGAGGAAATGCCTATGAATTTATTTTAATCTGTAACATATGGTGAATAGTTTTGGCCTAAATCCAAGATAACAATTCCTGATATGAGAAATTCAGCTCAACAGAAGATAGTAACATATTCATTAAAGTTGGACTTCTGCAGGAAGAAGGAATTACATCATCTCTATCATATCTTCATGCACCATCCCCAAACTGCCATATTTCAGCACAACATATCAAATTAACTCAGACAAGATGCTGTATCCAGGAAATGAGACTGGTTCCAAAAAGATTTAGATTATCTTCTGGAAACAGGGTGGAAAACACAGAGTTCTATGACAAAGTCATGAAGGTATTGAAACCTATGACATGATGTGATCGAACTTATAAAAACCACATCTTTACCCTCATCTTTGTGTTCGGAGTTAATCTCTGCTAATGAACTCAGTAGTTGTAACAGCTTAACTTACTGAGATACTGAATTAGATCAAACTAGTTCCTATTCTTTTTTTTACCCCAATTAATAGTAGCTTTAATTCATTTCATTCATTTTCTGCCACGTGGCGGCAAATAAAAAAGATACACCTCATAAAAACTAATTCGAACTACGTTTAGAAATAAAGCCATTTTCCACTGAGGCTGCTGGGTTTTTTTCTTAATTCTTACAAATGCTAAGTTTGTAGTTCATTTTTGTTCAAAACAGAGAACTGGTTTTACTATGGAAAGATTAAATCCCTTATGATTTTCTGATACCTTATAGAAGATGAAGTCTATGATAGAGAAAAAACTGGAAGAAGTGCACAAGACAAGGATCACGCTGTAAATCTCATCTCCATTTAACAGAACAATTAATTTTATTGCATGTACAGTACAGAGGAAAAAAAAACAGGTACAAAATTCCACATATAGCCCAAATAAGCATCATCTGTGTACAAACAGAAGCAGTCCCAGTTACACTAAGCACTCCTTTTCAGTATGAATTCAAATAATTATTTGACATGATGCTGAACGTGATCTGGTATGTGAATCACTGGGGAGTCATTTGTAGTTAACGCTCTGCTAGAAAATTATTTACAATCATATGAGTGTTTTCTAGTGAGCACATGTTCTCTGGGAAAAATAAATGCAGAATAGAAGGTGTCTCTTGAATATCCTTTTTCTACCCATTTTATAGGAGATAGAAATGCATATGAAGGATGTGAAAAGGTCCATATGCAATGAAAAGAACAATCCACTCATTCTAGATCTGCAGAAAATTAGCTTTGGAGGATTCTTTCACAATTCCATGGAGATTTGTTTGGGCCACAGAGCAACTCAGAAGCTTCTATAAGTGACCAGATTTGTGTCTTCTAAGTAACAAGTTTAAATGACCTTACAAAGAGTAAGTAATGAGAGAGCTCCAGCAAGCTGCAAAAATGTTATAGCTGCATCTCCCCTTGTAGAAGAGTATTGGCTCCAAACGGAGAGCTGGTGGCAAGATGTTTTAGTTTACCTGTAAAATGGTTTGAAGACTACATTGTTGCCAACTTGAACCTTCAGAGATCATGACATCCTCAAAACACTCACAAAAGTGACAGAATAATGTGAGCATAAAAATCAATGTTGCTTAATTTTTGTTTGGCTTCTGGATCTCAACCCTCCAGGGTGCAGTGGGTTAGCATACTCCCTCATTTGGCTGAAGCCCTGAAAACATTTAAAAAAAAGCTCTGGTAGGAGTCTCCACATACTAACCTTTCAGAAATTAAAAAAATAAAGTAAGTCAAAGTGGGAAAAAAGTGATTGGAGTGGATATCACTACTGCAAGAATGCCAATCATTATGCATAAGGAAACATACAACATAAAGTCTGTATAAGACTCTTCCAAAAGGCTTTAATCAGTGCACTTGGATGTTTATGTGCAGGGTTGCTTATTTTAACCCCCTAAACAGTCAAATATGTTGATTCTAAATCAATTAATTTCATCTAAGTCATGTCTTTACATGGGAGCATGCATACAACAGAATGCATGTGAATGGCATTTTTATAGCTGTCTCCGTCAGGATACTGCCTTCAGTAGGTAATGTGTAAAGAAGAGTACAAGAAGAGCACACATTGCATTCCTAGATTACTTTTTCTTCAGCCCAGGGACTTCCTGAAAAACAGAAACATAAATAATAGTAAGTAATTTCATCAAGTAATATTTGTTATGAATTATTCACCACATAATATGTACAGTCTTTCTCTTGTGCATGCACAAACCCAAGAAGCTCAGTCTGTGTTGCAGCAAAAGAAGGCTCTACTTCCCTCTACAAGTGAAATAAACCAGGTAAAGAGTCACAGGAGGCTTTTTCATTTATCATATTTGTAGCATTTTGTAAAGTCTGAGCTTGGAAGGCTGTTTCTGTGAGAGGAGAACTTGGCAAGGAAGTAATACATCTCTGTTGCAATCTTTTCTATTTACAGACAATATCTAGTCTTGCTTCTTTTAGCATATGAGGAATCCAATAACAGAATATAGGCTTATTCAGCCAATGTCCTGTCCAAAAGGTATCTCTTTCTAGAATCTTACTTTCAGGCGCATGTCTCTGTCACTGTTTAAGATTTCCTCATCTTTCTTCTTGTCTCCAAGGCCAGCAGACAAATGCAGCTTCACCACATGGGGCTGTCCTCAGTTATTTGCTTTACCAGTATCCAGGGAAACCCCTTGAACTCTGTGATTCTGGTTTTGTTCACAACACCGTTATGTTCCACCTACCTGACTGCAGAAAAGGAACTTTACATAAATCTGTCTTAAATGAGAGATTGTTATTATATGTCCACCATTTTCAAAGATGTTTCTTGACACCTAACAGTACCATTTCTTGATCACATGGATCACACTTCACTTGATCACTGAAACTACTTTCTTTGAGGCACAAATAGAAATGTCTGCCATGCTCCGAATTTATGCCTTTAATTTTGAGTATTTGTGAGCCAATAACAAACCAGGAAATAAATATGGAAGCAAAGGAGGCTTTTTAATTGTTATTTGTTTTAACAAGATAAATGCTGCATGACTGAAAATATTGAGGCAGCAAAGAGAAGAGACTGTCAGTAGAAGTGTGAGATTACTGGTTCATAACTTTATTCTCTAGAGCATTTAATCATAACCGGAGGTGAATAGGTCTTGACTGAGTTGCACTGGAGGTAATTCTGTTAAGGGTCCAGTTTCCTGTAGATCTAGCTCAGTAACATGAGCAAGACGACTGTGTCCATTTCTGTCTAGCAGGGTGTACTGGTTCAGTAGGTCTCTCAGGCATTGCATTTGGTTAGCTCTGTCCAATGGAGAAAGAGACAAGAGCTATTTGAAAGAAATACAGTAGTATGGTGACTCTCAAGCGCAGTGCTCTGCATGTTTGTGCTTTGCTGTCTGTGCAGGCAATTAAATAAATAATGATTAAATGAACACCACGCCTGTAGCTTAGATGAGAACTATTGATCTGTGTAATTCATCTTCTTGTTAATTACTGTAGATTTGAAACAAATTCAGCTTTGTGGGTCCATTTAGCTCAGCCACATGTATATTTTAACACGAGTAGAACTAGCACATGAATAGTCCTATAAAGTTGTACCTCTCCCTTAAGTATGTTGCCAAAGCAGGACCCAAACCCCACAGAAAAGATGTTTACTAATATCTTCATCTAAATATGCCTGTATAACGGACTTGATTATATTTACTGAATCCTTCTCTTCGGTTAATTTAGATAACCCACAGAAATAACTGTACAAGAAAACTTGTCTTTCTACACCCTGCCTGGCTTACAGAAGAAACAATTTTATATGGAAAAATGAGTGAAGAAATAGTTATTTCTATTGAAGAAATGCCTTCTTTGTTTCACTCTTACTCACAATGCCTGCTGTCAGGCTTCTCAAGTCTCCATATATGGTAGCAAACTTCGGGGTAAGAGATGCTAGCAGCAGTGGAAGAGAGTTGTGTTAGGGACTTCTTAAGGAATTTGAATATAAATAGGTTCACAGCCCAGATGTTTAAGGATGCTGGATCAGCTGTATGATGTCATTGTGATCTTCTTTTTGAAATGTTATAAAGATTGGGAGAGGTCTTCAATGACAGGAAGAAGACTGATATTTGACACTTCTTTGAAAAAGGAGGGAAGGAAGATCTGGAAGTACTAACTGGTCAGCCTCGCTTCGATGCCCAGGTAAATAGTAAAGATGAGAGATACGAAGGTGACTGGAACAGGATGTGAGAAGAAAAAATGGTTGGACACTTGGGATGACATGATAGCAGTCATCAATTTGAAGCCAAACTAGCAGTCAGTTATGAGTGGCACACTCAAACTGTCATGGAAAGTGTTTAACAACTTTACCAACAGCCCAGCCAGTGGAATGAAATGGACACTTAGCAAGTTTGAAGGACACCAAGTTGGGGGCAGCGTGAGCAGCTGGTATACTGGAGGACAGGCCTGCCGCTTTAGGGGACCTGAACAAGCATGAAATAAGGGCTGCCAGGAACCATACATGTGTGTATGTACTATTTTCACTGATTTTAGTAGTTATTCCAGATGCCTTCAGTGAAGTTGCTACAGATTTATGTCAGTACAACTGAATCAAAAGTGAGCAGCACTTTCCTTATGGTGGAAAGTAATAACAATTGATTACTGTGTTTTAAGATTCCTTCTACATAGCTGTTGTAGCTTTGTCAGTTCCCACCTTAACCAACACACACACAAAACACTGTGAACATAAATTTAACACCCAAGAAATTAGTCCAAGTGTTCAAATCATTTAGTCATGCTGTATTAAAACTAATGCAAATAAGTGGTCTAGTTCCACAGTTCTGCAGAAAGTTATTTGGGAAATTATGGTCTGTTTGCTCCACAGTAAATCTGGAACTGAGCACTTTGGAAAATCATACACTGAAAGAACAAGGATGAAACAAAGAGGAATTATGACTGACCAGCGCAAACAGAACTGATAAAATAATTATCATAGGTACAAATGCAATTAACCTTAACTTCACCCTGTGCTGCTGTTGATGTCTTATTTATTCTTTAATTGCTTTCCTCTTATTTAGATCGTCATCTACAAGGATAAGGAAAAAAGTAGGCTGAGTTTAAAAACAAAGAATTCATCATTATAATATTTTCTTAGGCATATTAATTGTATATCGGGGAAAAATAAGTGAAGTCACAGCTTTATAAGTCTGCTAAAGCCTACACTGCAAAAAAGAAAGAAACATGCATCTCAGACATAGAGGGTGAATATTAGGATTATTTAAAAAAAAAAATCCCATTTACTGTCATTGACGGCAACCTCGATCTCTGTAGGTATACAATTCAGCATCAGTGCTAGTAATTTGCTGTCTTATAGTTAAGGGGTATCTATTTATTACATCCTACTCAGTTCAGTTTCATTTGTTTTCACCCGCTAGCTGAGTATTTAGACATCCTTGCACACCTAACAAAATGTTGCTTCCTATAGAAACATAGATCTCTGTATCTTTGTTTTGCACTTACATTGTTTCATTCAGAAAGATGAATTGAATGCTAACTGACTTGTACTTGTCCTGTCCCCAGGCTATTATGACTTTACATTTCCCAACCATGTGTGATTAATTATATTAAAATTTTCCAAAAAGCAACAATGATCCTATGTCAAATAGACAAATGATATCTTTTCAAAAACACGGAGTCCGTAAAATTAAATGTATTTCCTCTGGGGTTTTTTGGGGGGGGTTTTTGGTAAGTAATCTATTCTCTGTCCTATAATAACCAAGACATACACACAGCTTAAAAAGTAGACAGTATTTTTCAGAGGCTTATTACAATTAGCAGGACACAGTATTTCAGTCTTTCTGAACTGAAGCAGCATCAAAGAAAAATACAAGTAAAGAGCCAAATTCTCTACACACGACAATATTTTCTGAGATCATCACAGCTGGGGCTACTTGTAACAGAGGTCTGCCAGTGGTCAGCATTACAATATACCATCTTCTCGGTATTTGTGCCAAATGTGATTTGTAACAAGGAAAGGACCAGCTTCTATAAGCAAGACAATGTTTGGTTTAAAGCACTTGTTAAAAATCCCACTGAGAGACTTTATTTTTCTTGCATATTTAATCTCTGTGGAAGATACCATCTGCATGTCACAACATCCTAACAGATAGATGCGTATTTTTAAAATATCACTGTAGTTGCAAGATCTGAAACTCATTCCTGAAACTCATTTAATGTTTATCACTTGTTTTGATTTCATACAAGGTGGAAAATTAAAATAAAATTATACACAACACAGTGAGGGCAGGAGGAGAATTCTATGAATGCCAGCTCACATTTTACTGACATCTTGAATAGTATTTTATTTTTGCTGGGGTTTATTTTTGTTGTTGTTCTTTTGCAGGGGTTTTTTTTTAGTGCTGTAACTGAAGACGAGCACAACTTTTTTTAGACACTGATAAGAATCTTTCTTTGTATTGTGATATCCTGTTCCCTGTCACACTGGAGAAGCCTGCAGCTGTCTAAAGCTTAATTATGCATTAATGCAAAGCTGAGACGCTTGGCCAATAAAGTCTCAGCAGAGTATGATTTCTCACTTGTTTTTGTTTGAATTATAATTGGGTAGATTTATATTTCCCAAACCATTTTGCCCCATGTGCATGTTCTTCCTTACTTCTGTTGCCTTTGTTTGAACAAGCTTCTGAACAAGCCTTTTTGAATGTGAAGTGTCTATTAGATCTAAGATAGGTCATTAATGGATTTGACAAATCCTTTCACCTTTAAGACAGTTAGGAAAAGGTACAGAAATTAGTCCCCTCCCCTATCAGTTCTACTCCAGATGGTTGGGGGGGGTGGGGTGTGATGGTGGTGTCCTTTTTTTTTTAATGAATAGTTAAATAGAGGCTGGCATCTGGGCTGAAACAAAGGAGGCTTGGAGCCAGATTTCTAAAAGGGAGGGTAGTATCACACAATAAAGTGCTACACCTGCTGAAGGGAAGGTACTAGAGGTGCTGAAAGCAGATTTCTAGCCACAGTTATCCTGTATAGAAAGGCTTTTGTCAATTGCTATCAAATAGACATAGGTTGTCAATCTAAAAAGTCAACAAATAACTTTGTGAGGGTTGTTAAAATAAATGGCTGTATCATTTTATATGTATAGCACAAATAAGTAACAGCAATAGCACCTATTTTCTGTGAGTGTTGCATATTTATTCAAACATGTTCTCAGCAGCTGAACTTCTGGGTTGCTGCTCTGCCTTTTCTCTGGATTTATGGTGTCAGCTCCTGTACACTGTAAGACACACTCCAAGTCAAAATCTGCACAGACATCCCTTAGAAATGCATGGCCATAAACCTGGAGAGATTCAGAAGAGACCCGGAGGCAGATGGCTATGTCCTTGTGCTGACTGTCCTAATTCTAGCAAAATTAATCCCATTTGGGATGTGGAAAACTGCTGTTACAAGCAATGCAAACCTAGAAGAAGGTGCTACTCCCATGAAATAATGCTTATTTCAGCACTACCTGAAAGGATGCTGACCTGGAACACGTTTATTTCCCCACCATTGCCTTCAGATTTATATGCTGAAGCATAGAGGATTATTGGTCTTTAGCTTTTTTAAAGATACAGAAGCTAGCTAGTTCCTCTCTACCATGATTCCAGTACAGTCATCATCACCTTACCACAAAGGAGAGCTACTTTAGACCCGACTCCATTTTATTACACACTTCTGAAGATAGCAGAGGATGTTCAAAACAATTGAAGCAGAGGACATCTCTGCCTCCCTACTTCCCCGCCTTTTTCACAGGGAGTTTTGTGCTGCAGAGAGCTGTCGCAACACTCACGATGACACTGCCCGCCTCCCTCCCATCCACCTCAAACACAAGTTGTTCCTGGGAGAAGGACAGGGGCCGTTGTGTGTCTCTCCACTGCTGGACTCAGCCAGTTATGCCCAGTTCCTCACCTTTGGTAACAGAAAACTCGTTGTGAGCTTGAGCCCAGGTACTGCCGAAGAGCACTACCCCTCATTAAAGATTCAGCACATGGGAAATTTGAATTGTTACTAGTAAACGATCACTATGCCAAATGGCTGAGCATTTTGACACTCGATTCTCTATAGATTTAGCTCTACTTTAACATTGTTTTAATGTGATTTTAACACTGCCCTGAATGTGAATGGGATCAGTTTTTTCTTTCATGTCTCTTTCCTAGATTCTAGCATATCATGTCAAAGACGCTTCAGGCAAGAGCTTCTTAGACCTGCAGGTATTTCTAAATATATATTTTAATGGCATATAAAGGAATCCATTTTTTTATTCGTAATGTATTATTCCTTTCTGTCCCTGACACATACCATTCAGCATATGTCTTACAAGGGACTGCAGGGTAACAAAGAAAAATAATATTCACAATAGATAAGGGCTGTTTTCCCCAGTGGATGATGGGAAAATGATTGGGTGTGTAGAGGACAATTTCTCACCCTCTTGAAATTTGAGGCCCAGAAAGATGGAGCTTTTGTGTGTCTGTTTTAAAAGGAATGAAATCCATTTACACATCAATGTCAGCTCCCTAGAAGAAAAGCCAACATTTTTGATGTTATGCTTGTCAAATACAAACAATTTGTTTTCAAGGGAAGACAAGTACAAAGCTTCTTGTCCACTAAACAGAGCACATTAAATATGACCCTTTCTCTGGACACTTGTACAGTAGCACAAGAAAACACAGGAGATTTATAATTAATATTAGCTAACACACAGTGAGGTTAATTGTTGCTTCTCTTAACACTTAATCTGCAAGCAGTTGATAAATCCCACAATTAATAAAAGTGGCTCGTATTTAGGTCACACAAAGTCATTGCCGTTTTTTAATTTAAACTGTGCACTAGATTAAAACACAAGAGTATTGCAGGAGGACAATTCAGAAGCAGTAGCAATAGGCTGTCATTTGGCGTAAAAAGTTACCCCAGCACACCCTAGGGACATGTTAATCAAAGCTTTTTAATGGATTCAGTCTGATCTGTGACAGGCTTTGTTCCAGAGATGGCATTTGCAGGATAGAGCTGCAAGTTATCAATAAGACACAGTAATTGCTGGGAGTGATTGAGCCTTGTTCCTTAGGCTTCATACCATTCACTCCTTCTTATTATCAGTCAAGGCCAGAGATGTCTTGCAATAGGCAGTCAAGTGATGACTTGTTTCTTTTTTTTAATCTTAAACCACTTAATAAAAGAAAATGAAGCAACATGGAAATCTGCATTAATTAAAAAATGTGTAAAGCTTGTTCTTGTTTTTCCCCTGCTATGTTTTATATTATTTTTGTCAGGATTTAATAGTAATTCTTCAACCTCTATCATATACTGGTAAATCCTTTTTAAGCAGTCAAAACCTCTCGCTGCTTGGTTAAAGGCTTCAGTTCATCCATTGACAGTTCTTTATTAAGTTATCCATTATCTTTTGGAAATCAAAGCATTGGCACAATCAGTAATGACTAGGGATAACACTTATCACCTACATGGATAGTTAGCCATACATCAATTTAAAAAAGATAACTCCCAACACTGAAATTAAAATTCTTCAGTGCTATTCAAGAAGGTAATAGAAACCTAACATTTTTATATAGTGAAAGGTCATAATCCTCCCTTTGTAACACCACAGTCATTCCCATAGCAACAGATTATACCTAAAACCACTAGGGATTGTGACCTCTCAGTATGAACAAACAGAAGGAAAAGTTGTTTAGAAGAGAAGGAATCTCTTTGATTAGTAAAAGGCAAAACCAGCTAACCTCCTGTGTGTGCACAAATAAGACAGACATGTACATAGCAGCTAAACTGATTTTTGTTTAAAGTACAAACGGACAATGAAAAGATTGTTAAAATCAGTTTTGCTGGTTTGTTCAGTCAGGGTTTGTTTTGTGCAGCAACAAGATAAACTCTAATAGATTCTGCCTACTGTTCTGGATTTTGTTTTGTACCATTTTGTTCTGCATTTATGTTTGTTGGAAATCGAGGTTGAATTGTTCTGGTAACCTTATTGTCGACAAAGTTTGGTCACGTTAAAAGCTGAAGGCTACCACCAAAAAAAACCACCAAACACCCAGAGGTAGGGGATGCTTTTACTATCCATTACATAATCCATCAGTGTAATAATTATGGATGATCATGATATATAGTTTTGAGGCTGTGTGATGAAAAAAAAAGTTTTCGTTGAAACTTTTTAAAGTGTTAGTTTCAAATGTAGCAAGAAAAAAAGAGATTAAGTATTGCAGTACTTTGAGATACGTAATGTTCTTTATTACATCTTTTTTTAATTCTAGTGTTTGAAATTAACTCACATTTTTACATATATCCTTTTTATTTTAAACAGTTAATCTCTGAAAGGAGTAT
The DNA here is from genome assembly GCF_000710305.1 of Buceros rhinoceros silvestris. Taxonomy (NCBI): domain Eukaryota; kingdom Metazoa; phylum Chordata; class Aves; order Bucerotiformes; family Bucerotidae; genus Buceros; species Buceros rhinoceros. Next base: position 10,968 of record NW_010421460.1, on the reverse strand, counting down.
TTAATTTTTATTGAAAAACTTCTGAAATTTTCTATCATGGGAAATTCTTTTCTATTGTACTTTTGTCTTTGTGGGGGTGTCACAGAATTTCCTATGAAGCAGCAAATGTAGTAGCCACTCTACCTGTTAATTACGGTTTTACCTCACAAGGGAATTATTTGCTCTTGCATGTGTTAGTGAAATATTCTGAGGTTTTCAGTTTGAAAACACTAGAAGTACCATTATCACATTCCTCTATATGTCAGTCATGTCTGTGCTGAAATTTAGAAAAGCCATTTGAAATATTTGCAGGGTTAAAAATTCATATATATTAATTATGTATGAACTTATAAAATTTCCATTTTACATCATCTTTAAAAACTCCTGGGTTTTCTTATAGTACTGCTAACTTATTTCTGTAAGAAGCAAAGCAAAATGCTCTCTCTTACAGGTAGGAGCAGTCTGCGCTATTTTCTGCCATGTCACAACGTACATGTGTTCACGGTTCTTAGTTTTAAGGATGCAAACAGTTCATGAGCTAGTTTGCATTCAGCATATGAAAAGGGAAGCAATTCTACTCAGGACCAGCATTCTTCTGACGATATGTAGTATGTCATTGTTTTCTGCTCCCTCTTTAAGCTGCAGTTCGTGTAGCAGGCATCTGGGCAAGATAGGTCATGTTGCATGAGCTAAATTGTATCGAGGCACTGGGAATACAACTTATGACCAGCCCATGCACCTTCTTCTTTGCTTGTGAGAGGGAAAACGTGAGGCATATGGTGACACCTTACTTCAACCTTTACCCTCAGAAGTAAAGTTTACTCCTTAAAGTGGTTTCTTTGCTGTAGTATTGTAATATCAAGTTTTCATTAATCTGTTTCTAGACTTGTTATGCTAGAAAAAGGTCATGTGATATTTGCCTGTTTAACAAAAAGCTGGACAGTAAAATACAGGCAAGTATTTTCTAGACTTTACAATTTGTTTAAATACTTATTCCAAATACTTATCTGGAATTGCTTAAAAAACATGTAGCCAAAGACAAGTAAGTTGAGTATTTTCATAACCTACTACAAAGTAAATTCATTGTTAATTTGCCTTTGACACTGTTCACGTGATGAAAGGTGAAGGCTTTGTCTTGGGCCTTTGCAGGAGAATTGTGATTACTGCAGGAAAGATCAAAAAGCAAGGCTTGCCTGATAATTTATTGTTTTCTTAATTTCCATGTTATCATGGTCACATATTACTGGTTCAAATTTGGATTTTTAGTGTTAAATAGCTACTGGGATGACTGCTGAGTTCAATGCAATACAAGGTCACACAAATGGGCCCTTCTTACTTGCCCTGAGAAGACAGAAGTTATGAAAAGTGAGCATTTATTCAATGTTGAAATGTTCCAGATAGAAAGCCTTTCATAAAGTGTAGAACAGTTGTGTTTCTGAAACAAGCTGTGAGATCCTGTATCCTAGAACAAAACCAGACAACTATTGAATTCCTTGGCACATTGGAACATATTTGAAATCTCATCAAACTTCACATTTCTAAGAATAACCAGATTTAGGCATATTGTGATGACAACACTTCCTTTACCTCAGTGAAGTCTAGGATGACTAGTTTTCCATCAAATTGTCACTTACGGAAGAAAACGTTTTCACAAGATGAGGGTTGGGGGGGGCAGGGCAGGGGAAGTTCCTGATCTAACTTATAGTGGTGTAATTCCAGAATAAACCTAGAATTGTGAATAATAATTTCAGTGGAGTTCACTTTAGATTTCTACTAATGTAATAAAGTCAGCCTTAGCCCAAGGTTTTTATTAAAAAAAATTAAATAAAATGCTTGCACAGCACATGCAGATATTTAAGCAGAGCTAGCGTGAGTCTAGGAGGGAGACGTTAATGTCAGATGCCAAACCACAAGGTGATTTTTCTCCAGTGACACAATACACATGTTTAGCTTCCTCCTCCCCTGTGGAACATTTATATTTGCCTTCTTTGATTCTTGTCCTGCTTTCAAACCCTTTAGTGCCAAGGCCTGTAGAGAGCCATTTATTTCAGTGAAATACTACAGCGATGCAAGCTGGCACGCATGTGAATTTTCCTGCAGGACAAAGAATTACATCCTTAGTATTATCAACCAAAACCTTTCTAACTCAGCTGTCAATGACCAAATGTGTTTATTTTTAACTATTTATTGGGAAGCTCAACTACTTTTACAGCTTCTTTCTTTTTTCTAATGTGTTTCCCATGGAGATGGCTGCCAGATCTTTTCCAAAAGATCTGTAAGTCAAACAAAATTTCTGTAGAATTGAAATTTTAAAGAAAAAAGTTCTCTTAGGGGGAAAAAAAGGGCTATGTAAAATAAGAAAATGGGACTAGAAGAGTTCTGACAAATGGAAGTTTTAACAGACACTCTAACAAACGGACATTGCTGGGGGACTGACCTTGCTGGGGACCTTTCATATCCCAGTAACTTCAGTGATAGCTGAGTCTACTCAGTGTTGTAAAAGAAGAATTCAACATGTTTTAATGCATGGTGAGATGTTCTCCTGGCTGTAGGAAGAGCTATGGAAGCAAACTACTCTACGTGTCTTGAGAATAAAAGAGTTATGAATTGTGATGCCTCAGAAATTCAGAAGAAACTGTTGGAGAGGGGCAGCGTGGCTTGAAGTTAATGTAAACTTTTGAATGAAACTGAATCTTGGAGTCTTCCATAAATAAACTGTTTTCTATTGCCTCACTATTGCAATAAAAACTTTACTTTCTGTTGCTTCCTCCACCTTATATATTTAGAAACGTATTGCAAATATCCCTGATTCTCACAAGAAGACAGAAAAGCTTGTATTGAACTTTTTTCACTGTTAAGTAGCCAAAGAATGGAGAACCCAATCCTGTTGGCTTTCAAGACAGCTCAGCATCTATTTAGGCAAGAGATTACAGTCTAAGGAACACAATGGACAATTTTTCTACTCCCAAAATTGCGTCCCCCTAAACTGAGCACCCGCTTATATCTGACTGCAGG
>NW_010421460.1:0-7880 GCF_000710305.1 Buceros rhinoceros silvestris | reverse complement strand
GGAATAAAATTTTTGCATAAGTACACATAGATTTACCAAGTATACACAGATTTAGCTTTGTCCTCCCCGATTTTTCTCCACATGGTATTGTGAGTTATCTGTACAGTCCACAGCTGCTGTGTTACAGCTGAGTAGAGGTTTCTCCCTTTGTTGTTTGCCTTCATGGAAAATTAAACAATGCCTCCATTTGCCTCAGTGAAAAATAATAATAATAATGATAAAAACTAAACCAGAAGAAAACACCTATAGGTGAAACAGAGGTGTCTGCAGACATACAGACTAATTCTATATGAAACACAGATGCTGAAGTAAAGCAAATATAAAGATTGACTTCAATGGAGCTAAGAAACAATTAAGATTTAATTCAGGAACAGTACACGCTATCAAAAGCAAAACTTTAGTAAATCTGAAAGTTTAATCACATACACTGTTAAGGGTCGAGGTCCCGAGGTAACAACTCCTCGAATCCTTAACGATCCCTTCTGCCTCGCTAGAGACAGAAGGGGTTTAAGGGGAAAGAAGAAATTCACACCTCGGTCTGCGTTTGGGAAACTGAAACAAACTTTTAATGAACCATAAATCCACACGACTATACACTACTATATATATATATATATGCACAAATGAGAGCAGGGAAAAAAACTGAGAGGAGAGGACTCAGATAACCAGGTGCAGAGGGGGAGAGGAGAAAAGTTTTTAACAGTTTTGTTCAAGGTCAGATCTCTTGGCAGGCACACAGCAATGAGGGGAGAGTGAAAACCTTGCAGCTGCTCCCAGGCAGAGAAAGTGAAATTCTTCTCCTCGCGGTGAGACGGGGTGCGGGGAGAAGCCCCCGAGCAGCAAATTTAACAGCAGGAAAACTCCCTGCACGGAACAGCCGGGAGTCCGGATATCTCACCTGATTTCAGACGAGACTCGGGGCAGTAATAGTTCACAGTCTGTGATCCTCAGCGATCTGGGAGTGCAGGCCCCCAGGTCTTGGCCTGGTCGTTGGTCTCGGGTTCGCAGCAGTCCTCCCTTCATGAAGCTGTCCGGAGTCCGAGAGAGAGCAACACTCCCCAGCCTGCTGCTTTTAAAGGCTCCCGACATAGCATTACGTTCACCTGACTCTCTTAACCAATTAAACGAGGAGTTATTGCACTGCATGGAATAATTCCTATTTGTCCATTTCCCAAAACAAGGAAGCTTCATCTAAAACCAGAACATACACGCATTTACAATGAATCTTCTAATAAAACCATGGTTGAGACAAATTCCCTTCCTACTTTTTCAACTGAGTTGATACTGAGAAAAGATTATAGCTGGTAGTGAAGGCAGTACTATCACTGCCATGCTACTGAAATAACAGCTCACAGCACGTATTTTTAATTTTACAAATCTACCAAATTCTACCAGGTTTTTAAGCCACAGGAAATAATTATTTGATGTCAAAAATGATTTTGTGAGATCTAATAGCGTGATATGGATGCTAGCTTTTTAGAAGGCAAACAATTACAAGCATAGAAGGATACTAAGTCTCTGAGGTATCCTATCTTAGAGTCTAATTTGTTGTGGTCTTCGATCTGAAAACGTAATGGTCCAAGGAGAAGGTTTAACTGCAGTAAAACTTCAAATAGATCTCTATAGTGTGGGAATGTTTTTTTAAAGGCCAAAAGCAGAAGAGAAAGAAGCAAATGTTTAACGCAGTGAGAGAGACTAAAAACTTAAAGTAATATAAGATAATAAACTGTTGCTATTATTCCATCTTTGTTCATACAAATATTTAGCAGGCTGTTTGCCATCCCAAGAACCAGCTTCTCCATCAGCATAAAGAAAGGAAAGTGACAATAAAGCTGATCAAACAATAAAGCTGCTGAAATTTTTCTCACCTGCTGTAGTAGAGTACATGTTGCTATATTGGTCTTACCAGGATATCAAGAAAACCAAGTAATATGTCTGCTATAACATTTTGTTAAAATTTGAAAGATGAGAAGAAGTATGGTGTTTAAACTTATTTGGGAGGACTAAACAGTATGTATTCACAAATGTAGCCAGTCTGGTTCCTCCAATGACTACTCTGCTTCTCTGAGTAGTTTGAGAAGAAAATAAAAGCTCCTTCAAGGAAAGCATTACATCCTTGGCTGAAAGAAAAATTAGTGTGTGCCAGAAAATGTGGAACTCCTCCCACTTATTTCAAGTGTTAACAGGTATTTTGATCGTTAATGCTGCATTACAATGAGATTTCTACAGTCAAATGACATTCACATCTATGGGAAGCAAATCTTCTTACAGTTCAGACTTTTACTATAATGAATAAGAGGAAAGTTCATGGATCCAAATAAACATTACTTTGTGTTATTCTACAAAGCAGTTGCTACCCTGATGTGATAAAAGGTAAGAGATCAATCACTAACAGCATTTTCTGCCTCCTTGCATTCAATTTAATTTCTTAGGGAGAAGAATCTGAACTCCTCTGGTGAAACATCTTTAAAACACTAAGATTCAATTTTGTTTGTTCTTGTTTGTTCTTTCTGCCATGTTCCTTACTGCCTCTCGTGCTCACCTTCTTACCTTACATTTTAAATATTTAACTTACCTTCCTCTATTATTTTTAGACAGTATCCCATGCAAATTTCTGATTATATTTCTTCTGCTAGTGCTGGGTGTAGCAGTAGTGATTAAAGCTCTTTTTGTTCTTTGTATGTTGTGAATGAGGAAAGGCCATTTTGGAGGACCTAGAGACTGAATTCACCTGCCTTTTCATAGAAAGACAGTAATGATACCACTTCTCCACACTGATTTCTGATGTAACTTAGAGAAAGTAACACAATTCCTGAAATTGCAGTGAGCATGAGCTGGTCCCACTCAGACTTGCAGAGAGAATCCTTCCCCCAAGTCACATCATACTGCCTTGTTACTGAAGCTCTCCAACGGTACTTCTTCAGGGGAAGTTCAGGTGCCTTGGAATAGAAATAAGCAGCAATGCTTGAGACCACGCAGCAGACTCTGGCAGCTAACAAAAGAGTGTCTGTGCCTTCCTGCTTCCTCTCCAAGCCATGGTCTTCTGCCTTTCACCACCAGCACTTCCAGAGTCCTCACCCTGCCCTAAGCTAATTCACTAGAAAATAAAACACCAAACAAATAAAGTATAATTTCTGCAGTTTCTTCTGTACTGTCTCTAAAATACCTGCCTACTCCATGTGCACAAATCATAAAAGAGTCCTCATGAAGAAAGAAATTGAAAAACAACTTAAAAAATGTCTAAAATGTTTTTTCTTTTCATAACTAAGACACTGCTAAGTTTCTGCCTCCTAATTATTTCCTTCTGTGCATACAAGATTTGAAACAACAAAAAACTGCCACACAAACCTCTAGGTGTAAGCTTAAATTCAACTCCAAACACAACAATGTTCCTCTATTCTGCTGTTTATCTCCTTATCGCTTCTTTATCCAGAATTATTAATGCTAAAACAGAAATAAGAACTCCTGTATTTGACAGAAGTGTGAAATCATTAATTAAAACAATAGTGTCCTAAGACAAAAAGTAAGAAATACACTGATTTTTTGTAGTCATGATAAGTACTTAATGTGCTCTTGTTTCTTGCTAGAGATTTGTTAGTTCACGGTAGAAAACCCTCTTCCATGCATAAAAATGTAATACAGTAGAATCTGTGGAGCTGATGGAAGACTTGGAAAGGCACTCACAGGACTTCCTTCAGTTCTGGAAAAAATTTGAAACCAAAGTTATAGCTACTTCAAAGCTAAAGGAAGGACTGTGTTGTCAAGGTTATTCTAGTCATTTGTCCTGTTAGTCATTAGGTCTCCTTGCTGCTATAATTCCGTGTTCAAAATGGTAATTCTGAGTTATCAGGCTAGTCATTGTTATGGTTAATATCCAAATAGACATGATGTAAACTACATTAGGCATTTTCCTCTAAGATCCTGGCATCTATGTAAGAGTGCCAAGTCTATGTACAAGGCTTTCACAAATCAGTCAGACACATTTGCAATCTCTATAAAGTTAGAAGAAATCAGATGGTGATAAAATACACACATGCACACACATCACATATCTCTAGCTTGACTTATGGATACCCTTAAACTAAAAATTAATTTAGCTGTGCTTTTGCCTGAAGAAAACAGGAACTTCTCACAGATGGTGTGCATTATTTCCCAGGCTACACCATGTCTATATACCCAGCAGCAATAACCAAAGAGAATAAAAAATGAGAGTCATCCTTTTTATCAGATAATAACTCACAATATTCATGTCATGTTTTGTAAATATAGACATAAATTTGAATTTCAGAACATGTAACAACATATCTGCTATAGCATAATTTTCATGATATATGAAGACAGAAATTTAAAAGATTTTTTTACTGTATGGAAAGCTGACTTTTAAAAGACATTTTTATTCTGGTGACAGGTGTACAAACAGACGTCATAGCACCTAGAATTTAGTGAAGATTTGAGGTGCTCTCAGCATGCTGTTTGCACATCAAGAGTAAGCATTTACTTATAGGTGAGCAGAAGTACATTTTTATGTAAGAGAACCACCATCTCTGTGAGTGTCCAGGCAAAGAGTAGACTAAAATTAACAGAATGTATGTGAATACATATGCATGAAAGAAGTATTGGGTTCCTTTTTTTTTTTTTTTAAAGATGCTTTGTGTAACTGCGCAGAAGTTGCTTGCACAGAACCCCAGTGAACAGGGTCATACTTCTGAATGCCTCATATCCTAAGTGCTTTATTATAAGCATCAGTAATTATATCACAGATAATCATAAATGACAGTGTTGTAACTGTGCTGAGACTTCAGTCTCAGGCTGAATTAATTCTATGCTTGTTTGTTTCACAGACTTGTCTGCAACCGTATACAAAAAAGGTTTGGAGAATATTCACCTGCTTTCCTAGACGTCTGATTTTAGGACTAATCAGGGTCCCCATATGACTGACTGAGAATCAGGCTCCATTGAGAGCCATGTGGAGCAAGAACTGCATTAAGCTTCTTTGAGAGACACTGAGGAGCTCATATCTTTCCTTTGAAGACAAACGACAAGGCTTATGAACCTCAAACAAAGATTGGAAGAACCTGTGCAATATTTTTTGTTTCTCATTTGCAAAAATCAGGTAATTGTCATGATTACTTATTTTATTGTTGTTTTAAAACACTTAAAGCATTTCAGGAGGAAGGTGCTACGGAAATGTGTATTTACTACTATCCATCGTGGTCTGAAGCTTACATTAGTAACTGTAACTTGTGGCATAGGTAAAATTATTATACATCTAATAATTTACTTTGTACAATACTTTTCCACTTCCCTTTAAACTCTCCTCTTCTCTTGATTGTCTGTTTCCTTCCCTTCTTAGGTTACAGCTAAAATGGCCAGTACACCCACCTTAGAAACACTCTCCCTCTTACTTTTTCCTCTGCAAATTTTCTTTAAAGTCTTGTCGTCTTCTGCTTGCAGAGAGGCTCGTTTCCAAAGCACAAGAAGAATGGTCAGCTATGACAATACAAGCACCAGTGCTTAGACCATGAATGGCACCTGATTCATGTGGCTAGACTGAGTGAAGAACGAGCGGAGTTATGAAACTTTTCCTGTAAGGGAAAAAGCTTACATGAGTCTCCACCCTGAAAAAAAGGCGAATGAGGCCATGAGGCTGGAAAAATTGTAGAGATTCATTTAATTATGTGTGGCATAAAGAAGATTAATAGAAAGTTATTAGTTTCTGTTTCTTGTAATACAGAATATGATCTTATAATATGATGGGCATTGAAGAAAATTACCAGATTCGAAACAAACCAAAGAAAAAGTTTTTCACGCAATATGTAATCATGCTGTAGAGGTGCTTTCCTCAGGTGACGGTTGTTACACCTCTGGGTAGAGATGAAATCTCGAATGGTTTTATAAGGTAACAAAAAGGTAAAGCTGGACAGAAGCAGTACCAAAGTTGAAATTTAACTCTTCCCTTCTGACCCTTCCAGTGTTGTATGGTAAGAGAGTTATAGTGAAACTTGATTGAATTCACCTTTTTGACAATATTTTGGTACCCATGGAGGCAATAGAGAGAGAGAAGTTCAGTAGTACTGGCCTCCTCCTTTGACCAATTTTCTTTACCATATGTAAAAGTTCAAGGATTGCCGTTTCAAGTGCAATTCCGGTGACTTTCTGACAGGCAGACTTATAGACAGAAACAAACTTTATGAGACAATTAAAATTAAAACATGTAAAATCACTTTGTAACTAACTGGAAATCAGTGCAGCCTGTACAGCCCTAGCCTATACAGTGGTATGCGCCTTGTTAGGCACCGGTGCACTCTGCATAGGCTGATAGGACGGTTCCTAAACAATAGCGTTGACAGTTCACTGGAAGATGAGAAAGGAATTAGTCTGTATCTCCAACAGATATCTCAGTATCAGGCAGCCTTAGGAGCAGAAGTTCCTGTTTACAGCAGTTTCATCAAAAGCGATGGCAGTGGATTTGTCGGTGAGTGGAATAGGAAGCATCCTGAGAATTAACACGTGCAGTGCTTAATGGAGTTCCCCTAACATCTTTTCTTCCTTCCTTCCTCATCCAGTGTGTCAGGGTAATTTATTCCTTAGGTAAGATGAGTGGTTTTGCATCAAACTGACAGATTTTAAAGCACTACAAATCCTTGTTATGTGAAAGTAAGAGCAATAATACCATTAAAAATGTCCGGGCACAACCAGAAAACCCCAGCAGATGTTTAACCTCCTCACTAAATAATGCTTTCTGGTTCCTCAACTAGCTTTCTGAAACATTTTGTGAGAGGAACTGTGGAAGATGGCCAAACTGTTGTAACTTTAAACACATAAATAGGAAGAGACCTTTCGGGACAGCTGGGCACAGATGTTGTTTATCTTGACAACAAATTAAGTGAGAAATCACTCTTAGGACTCTGCATATTGTTACTAGTTTCTTAGGACTTTAATGTTGTCAGTTATTTGGAATGGAGTCATCTTCATGAAAAGGTATCAAATGTCCTGTCTTCCTAATTATTTCTTGCTACTCCAATTTCCGTACAGAAAAGTAACCGAAGTTAAGGCACAAATGTCAATAAATTCAGGTGTGAACCCACCTCACATACCTTTTTTTTTTTATAAGCCAGATTTTTGCCCATGTATTATCTCCACATAATTCCTTTTCTCTTATTTCTTCTTAACTTTCTTAGTTCATCTTATGTCCTGCTTACCCTTCAAATATTTTTTTCTGAATTCCAGAGGTGCTAAAAACTCTTGATCCCATTCTCCTTATTCCACTATTTCCCTGTTCCAAGGGAGAAAGGGAGTAGAGAGAATCTGGCACAAAAGGAGAGAGATGCGTAACCCTCATAGGCCTCTTTGGGCTATACTTTGTATCAACAACATAGGCTCCAGTCACTAGAGTTGTTCCAGGGAAGTTGTGTATTTCTGATGGAGAAAGGGGGGAGAAAGGCTCATAATCAAAGTATCTGGATTTTCCTGGGTAATTTTTTTAGTCTTCGACAAAAAGAAAATCAAAAGCATTGTTCTTCAAACTTTAGATTTTGGCCTTTGACTCTGTTGTCTCTCTGCTTTTTCAATGATGTAAGAAAGGCAGTGAGAGACAGGAGAAGGTAAGAAAACCTGAATAGCCAAATGTTTGAGATATTTTTTCACCAAATCTGAACATTAACTTGAAAAGCTGTTAAACTTTTTAGCCTAGAAGTCAAAACTTTACTTTTCTGAAGTTAAAAATCTATTTTTCCTTAAGGGGAAGGGGGAAAAAAAAAAAAAAAGAGAGAGAGAACATGGGGACAAAAATATTCAGGCAATTCCAATGATTACATATGTTTACAAAAGTGATTTCTAATTTCAGTGAATAACTGTCCTGGGTTCAACATGGAGGAACC
>NW_010421459.1:88752-99581 GCF_000710305.1 Buceros rhinoceros silvestris | reverse complement strand
TAAAAATATTATTAACTATTAATTTAATAATAATGTTTAATTTTAAGGCTTTCTGTCTTACAAACAGAAAAGCAGCAAATGAGAAGTCTCTTTTTGAGGGAGAAAGGCAGTGATTTATTGTTGTAGATTCAAGAGAGAACTATATTTTCTACAAACATATGACAGTTACAGCTCTTACCTGAAAAATGAAAAAACTATGTAATTAAACAAGCTGGATGAAAACATCATTAAATTATTGTGTTCTTTTGTCTAAATTTAAGTTCTGTATTGGTTAATTCAACAAAGTTTTCTGTCCATTTTCAACTAAATGAAAGGAACGGTACGTACTGCATGATTTTCGTAGAGGTCATTTGCAGCAGCAATCTAAAAATTTTATTTTAAATCTAAATGTTTGATAAAGGTTGTAGTGTTACTATTTTTGTGATAGTATTTAAGATGCTTCACTTTAAATAGACAAGGTATTATTGAGTGCAGTATTTGCTTAATTGAATACTTTTGATTGAACAAACTGGGAAATAGGGAAATAGTTTTGAAACAAAATTATGAACTGAAATAACCAGTGCCGAAATGAGATACAATTCCTGGGGCTTTTGGTGTGTATCTATTCTTGCATATTTATTTATTTATTTAAATATGCCATTTCTTACCAGAAACAGTATGCTGATGCAGTAACATGGCACACTATTGTTAGAGATCTGTGCAAAATGAGACGGTGGGCATTTTTTTTATACCTCGGTTAGGAAACGTTAACATGCCACTTACAGTTTTATTTGTAATCTCAGCATAGACCAGAGACTGACATTTTATGAGAGATGTTTCCCTAGTATTGAAGTACACTGCCGTGACAGTACCAAAATGCGCAACTTAAAGCCAAAACAAAAAACTATAAAGGAAAAAGAGGTTTATTGCCTGAGATGGGTGAACTCAGCGTTTGTCATAAATACAAAATCAAACATACAAGGAAAGTAGCCCCTTCCCAAGGTAGTTACATGAAAGCCCAGACAGGCAGGAGTATCTATTTTTCTAGAAACAGTCTGCACTACAGCAGATTCAGCTGGAACTATTTTGGAGATATTACTGAGAATTGCTGCTATGAAATCTAAATGTTAATTTCCAGGATTGTTAATCTTGTTTCATATGTTCACAGTTTTCACGGTCATGCGAGATACGTCCAGACCAAAATGAACGTTGGTTTTATTTCGTTTCACATGGTCAAATGACTTCTGAGAGTATGAAACAAAATAAGATCAGGTGTTTTCTTACTGGACTAACAGAATATAGTTAGGAGATTTATCTGTGCTGAGTAATACCTGAAACATGACGTGTTCACAGGAAAAAGAAATGTGAATTTCTAGTTTCACCTATGAATATAGCTGGGTGCACTGTAGGGTTTGTTGTGTTTGTTTTTTTAATACGATGGAAGATCACAGCTTTTCTTTATTCAAACATTATGTGTTGCATCATTTATGGTTCCTATTCCACAATTACACAATAGCATATACAAAAAATAAATATGAAGGAAATGAGTAAAGCAAAGGCCTGTTTTGTTTACAGCTTTTGGGCTACTTAGACACTGGTACTTCTTATGTCTGCAGACTGTTTTGGTAATGGCATATTTGATTTTTAGAGCAGAGTCTTAATTTCTCTCCTTATCTTTCATCTGTAATCCTTCTATACAGCTTGAGATATTTGTGACCACTCATATTAATCACTGCTATCCCAGAGAAAGTGAAGATTGTAAGGAAAAAGAAGTTTTAACTATGGTAAAATATCTAGGAGATACTGATACTTCATTAATTTTTTTAATGTTGCATAGAATGAACAATTATGAAATAGAAAGAAAACAATTTTAAATTTTGTGGTGTTATAGCCTGTATTTTAAACATATCAGACACCAGTTAAATATTATTCCCATATCCAAATTTGTGTCAACAGGAACATCACCATTTTTTTTTCCCCAGTAATGAAATGCGTGGAATACTTTAAAGTCTTCGCAGTTTATTTTGTCTCATATAAAGTATGTTCATGTGCTTGACATGCAGCAGAAATGAGGGCTCAGGGATACGAGGACAATCCTAGCACCTCTGGCTCAGGAATCATGACACTTGCAAGTTGTTGCTTACTGGAGGAAAAATCCTCTTCCTCCTTTGTTGTCTGCCAGAAATAAGATGCTAGGTGAGACTCATCGTTGCCTGAGCCCGTAGCATCATCTCTACTTACAGACACAACACAAAAAACATTTGAACCTTAATAGCGTTGTCTTAGGACAATTTGTGTGTAATGATACAAAGTGTTTAAACTAATGCACTGAATACTCAAATGTCATATGAAGGGGGTGCAAAAAGTTGTTATCTGGTCTTTCTGCTTTAATCCATGGACCCAGGTAATCTCATTTTGGTCTGTATGATGAAGGTGTGTATCTGGTACATTTACAGAGGTAGATCCTCAGACTTTTCATGGAGAGAAGCTGTGGGAGAAACTCCCGTGTCAGCCGCGATCTTGACCTACCTTGTTATTCTGGGTTTTTTTGTCTCTATTTTTATTAATATTCTAAACATATTAAATCCAGTAGTGCTGATGAAAGAACGTTAATTAAAATGTTTGCACCTTTTGCAGCCTAGTACACATTTCCTGTATGCAGTGATGACAGGGACATGAAGATCTGAAACAATGGACAAAAATTATTAATATTCATTTCTGAAGGAAGTAAGCACGTATTTCTGAGGATTAATCACCAGAAGCATTGTTTCTTAACAGGGAAAAAGTATTAGTGATGATAGAAATTGATCTGGGAACTAGAAATATAACTCCAAACTTTTCTGATTAAAACCCATGATGTAATAGTCTCTACATACACTTCTGGATGAGACTTTACACAATATTGAATACAGATGAAAATCTTAGTAAGAGGATGCAAAATTGTAAGAATTCTTCTACTTCTCAACTTGAACACATCTTCTTTTGTTCTGGATTTTTCAAAGATCGTATCCTTTCCTATCTTTCAGATATATCCTAAAAGTTGTTGCACTGTTTCCAGAAAATGAACAAAAAGATTTTCTCAGCTCCATATAAGACAACTTTACCCTGAATCGCTCCTTTCTTTTCCTGCATTCATGCGTCCCTACATTTTCTCAGTATTTCTTCTATATTTCTGAAATGCCTTCTTATAAAATATGTGTTCATAATACTTCTCGAGAGCTGCTGTAACATTTTCCTTTACTTTTCAGTCTGACTCGCAGTAGCTAGGAGCATTTTCCTTGTTCCTATACATAGCCCAAACAAGGTGGGGGAAAATCCCATGTACAAAACATACTGTTAATGGAGCTGTCACACAGGCAACAGTGACAACACCGCATGCCCATGGCTCAGGTGTGTGGAACAGAATGAGGTGTGAGGGCTCTTTCTCTACCTATCAACACAGCCTGGGGCTCTCATAGTTCTCAAGGTGACTTCAGAGAGTCGTATGTTTTAAGTGAAACACTTCACTAATCTGCCTATCTCAACTTCCAGTTGAATGTAGACTGTCCAGCCGCATCGTAGCTACTATGCCTGACTTAACACACCTTTGAGAAAGAAAAATAGCGTGCATTTTAAAAGCTCAGGAAGTCTAACACCCACCACTTTTTCTTGGTATCTTGTTCAGATGGATTTTATAGAATGTATTTTTCTTACACCTGTTTATCAGAAGGAAGACTGAGACATGATTGCGTCCTAGCGAATCAGCTGATTTACCAAAAAATAGCAGAGTGCTTTTCTATTCAGCAGATAGACTGCATTTTCTATCCTGTAATTTCTGATTCAAACTGTTACCTGTTTGTGCTGCTCTGTGCTAGTGCACAGCCACAGAGCCCAGAGATACATGAATACACACCAGTGCCACACAGCTCTGGCAGTGAGGGAGTCCTCCCAAGCCAGGCTTATCTTCTCCACAGACCTAACTGACCTGGGCATGTGCCCATTCTACTTGCCTGCTATATAAAATTCTGCTGTGTAATGCATCCACTAAATATATTTTATTTTCTTCCAGACAAGACATTTATACACTTGACAGCAAATAATTTGTAAACTAGTTTTGTTGTGGTTAAAAGAAGTAAAAGACTGAAAGACTGAGATTTTGAAGTCCCTGACCGTAAGAAGTGTTTCCACCTCTCAGATGATTTTTGTGACTAAGCTCCATATTTGTTATTGTTATTTTAGGTATGTGGAGAGCCCAAGGGAATACAGCTCTTCCAGACTGATCCCAGTGAAGATGCAGAGCGAGGTAACATCATTTTGCTTCTCACACATAATCATGCAGTATTATCAGTAACAAACACAGATTTTGCAAGGTTTACCCAGTTAGCATGGGCACTGCATGTTCTCCCATGATCCCTCTGCTGGCTCCCGCTGCAATCCTATGGCCTGGTCTGACAAGAAATGGGATAATGCTGCCTGCTGGCGTTTGCCCCACATGGAGACACCTCTACGATAGTGCTCATTTATAATTTTTTCCTGCCACATCTAATGCTTTGTTGACTTACATTATTCTAATTGATATTTTCCTCATCTTTTGCAGTAGCTATACCTTAAAACTATCAGAGCAATGCCTTAATGCTCAGGAGTATTTGAAACATTAATTCAGCATTAAAGTCTGCTCATTTTTTTCATATTAATATTTGAGTGAAGTGGAAAATGTGATTAATGAAAAGAAGACTGAGAAAATGACCTGTCTGAGGTCATGCAGAGAGTCAGTCTTTAGCTTCCATCCTGTACTCACTGGCAAGTACTGTTTTTCAGAAAAAAACCATGAGAACTGGTTTGTGTTTCAGTCAATCAGTTTGTAAGTCTTAAAATCTGCCCAAAGGACAACCAGCAGCTTATTGCCATGGTAATAATTCAGTTTTGGATATTTCTCTTTGCTTACTCTAATTTTGAGAGAGAGGAACTGAGAAAGGAACTGTTTTAAAACTTGTCTGTTCGGATGTCCTCCTTAGGCATTCTAATGGTCTTGTCCCCGACATGGGGTCCCCATCCAGAATCTTCTGTTGTGGAATGTATTTCAAACCAGAAAGAGGGAATTTCTCCTTTTGCTGATAGCTTTTCCTCTACTCCATTCCTCTTCTCACAAAGCACTATCAGGTGACTGTCCGAATCCTCTCCTGTTGAAAACAATTCTTTCTAAATAGAGGGAAGAAATCAAGATCAGGGCCAAGCAAATGAACGTCATCAGATGCTTCCAGAGATAAAAGGCAAAAGCGCAACAGTTTTGAAAGTCTAATTTTTAGCTCAGGTGCTTACGTTTAAGTCACGTATGTTACTTTTTAACCTGTAAATGAGGGATAATGGTACTGCTAACCTTGCACCTTTATTTGTGATAAAATCATTAAGTATTATGAAATGCTCAAGTGTAATGAAAAGCCATAAATGTATCAAAGGTATATAGGTGAAAGCCTGGAGTTTTGAGTTTTCATTCTATTACTAGGAGTATTTCATATTTCCTCTGGAATTTTAGGCCTGTCAGTTAAATTATTCAGGGCTTCAGTATTTCTACTTCAAAAAGGTAATAACTGCCATCCATTCAGAGGAGCAGTCAATTCTCATGTTTTGAAAATTTTATTGACATCCTTAAATGGAAAAAATACTAATAAATACAGCACTTATTTAAGCATCTCTTCAAAGTAGATATGTATATACTGGGTGTTTCAAAGGAATCAAAGTACCAGATGACTGTACATTGAACACCCGGTGCTGTAGGTGACACGGTGGACCAAAGCATCTGTCATGGAAGAAAGATTCCCTGCTGTTGCAGAGACATGCAAATCCGAAACCGCAGGTTTGCAGCGTTGTTAAGGCAGTGTTTTGATCCAAACGAGGATTTGATTTAAATCCTCTCATTTAACTTCCTACATTGCAACTTTAGACAATTCCCTGCCCTTACTGCCATTTTTTTACAGGTTTATCTTTTTGAGATACATTTGGGAAAATGTCAGGAAAAATATAAGTACTCATATTCCACAACGAATATGAGTATTTTACAAAAAATAAGAAAAATCTTGTCATAACATGCAAAACACCGTGGGTGGAAATCAAATATAAAAAGACCATTCCTAGAACATTTTAAATATTTTACAAGGAAATATGATTTGTGTTCTGGCACATAATGCTATATCGTCAGAGCAAAACTACACCCTACATGAATGTTTATTAAAAAAATCATATCAGAAAACCCATGATTATTCATAACAGGATGCAATATAACTAGTTATCTAGGAAAAGCTTCCACATTTTCATCAACAGAAAAATCTTTCTTATGATGAGACAATAAAAGCTCTCACGTTATTGTCATCATAATAATAAATTCTTAACCTTAATTTTGCAGGAAATAAAAAAGAGGTTTGAAAGCATGATAGGCGCAGCTCAGGATGACTTTCTGGAAAACATTCTACTCTTGACAGGGCCTTGATCATCATAATCGATGGGGACAAGCAATTTCCTGGCACTTCTGTGGATCGCAATTGTGCAATGGACGGGTAGCGAAATGGTCCCCCTCCTGCAAAGAGATTGAAGGGTTTGTCCCCTTGCTTGGTTTTGCCATTCCTAATGTGGGATCAAGTCGTGGATCTGGATGGAGTTGGCTTCTAGCTCTCAGAAGCAGAGGTAACAGCTATCCTCTAACCTTATATAGATTCACTCAGACTAGGTGTAACACTGGGAGTTTTGGTAAGCACAGAAGGGTATTGTGTGCCCCTGATACAAACCATGTGCCTCACTTCACCAAGGCTGCTTTGACATCAGTGGTAACGAAGATCTGAGTCTTGGCATTTAGGTCCCTAAGCTTGTCATTTCCTCAGGGTGACACAACCTTCTGTCAATAAATACTTATTTGAATTTCAAATAGTCTATCACTGTAATTACCTCTGTGTTTGTATGACACCCAGCATGACTAGAACCCAATTCTCAACACGATGTGGGAGTTAACAAAACACGAATAATAAATCGCTATCAGAAAGATCGTAGTGCTAAGTTCAAACCGAAAAAAGGGCTCCTCTTTCCTATGAATAGTTTTCCATTTCCTGTTTGTTCAGAGAAGATACTAAGCTTATATTTTAGTCTGGCTGAAGGATTCAAACTGATTTAGAAGAGATTTGCTTTAACGCAAGCAGACAGTGTCTATATTACGAGTTCTGTTTTTTTTCCAGCTCTTTTCCTGCGCAGCACATACTCATCAATCATATTGGGAAGCTGACTTATATTCTCCACGCTTTACCACTAACTGGATTACAGAGCTGAAAATCTTACTCAAAGTTTAAAATGTGATAAAAGTAATCAAATTGTCCTAGTCAAATTCTAACTGCAGTGAATAGATGGCACTAATTACCTTTTCTTATTATGCTACAAATGTAGTTTACTCCATCTTTATTCATGAAGTAGTATCATATAGCCCACCAAGGGGACTGCAGTAGTATGTAATATTGGCATATTTGTTTTCTCGTTCTTATTTTTCCTCTTCATCAGTATTCTGGAGGTGTGGCTTTAGACTGAAATGTATTGCTAGTCAGGACTTTTTCATGTCGTGGTGTAATTACTGCACCCTGCAGACTTCTGAAGTTGAACTTATAGCAAAGAACTGAAAGAACTCCAATAATAAAAAATGAGCGGTATATTTACAGGGTGGTGATGGTGGTGGGGGAATTAGTTGTCTTTTTTTTCCCTATATTCTATTTTTAGAAAAAGTGCAAGTTTACACAAGTCACATTCATAATGTGGAGGTAATCAATCTTCATTTGGCCTTAGGATGTTGCAGTCCTAAAACGATACTAAACAAGGTTAAGTTTACTTTACGTAGGAGTTATGAAGCTAGTAACAACGAAATGTAGTGGTTCATAGCCAATGGTGAAATAGTATATCTGTGGCTCATAGGCCGTTTTGTGAAGAAATTGTGTTAACAGTGTACTCTGTGGCTGAAATACTTCAATTTGAAGGTTTTTTTGGACTACAAAACAGAAAGGAAAAAAAAAACCATTCTGTTTCCATCCATCTTCTGTTTGGAGAAGCTTGTTTGGAAAAATGTCTTGAAAAGTCACTGTCTTTCTGCAGCTGAAGTATTTGTTGAAGAAAGCTGACAAAGGATGAGGCTTCTATGCAATTTCAGTACCAGCTTTGTTTCCAGACAGGCCCTTTATCTGCTATTTATGCAGTATTCAGAGACATCAAGTGCCTGTATTTTGAATGTACTATTGCAACCATTTTTCTACATTCAGGGAGAAAATGTGTGAGATGGCAGAAAGCATTATGCCACCTCTCCTCTCCACGGAAAAGCAGACAGAATTCCTGCTTACAGCCCCTGGGCCTGTTGCCATTGCTCTTAGGATAATCTCTCAGGTAAAAAGGTTAGGAAACACGACTTTGTGTAAAAGGAGGTTTCATCTAAGTATATTACTGCTATAATTTCACAGACACTGGGGCACAAAGGATGAGTGATTCAAAGAATTTGCACTATGACCTTTCTCCCATGCTCATATGGAAAGCCGAGAGCTTTAGCAGGGAAAATCATAAAATCTGCAAGATCAGACTATGGGATTCATCCAGAGCTTGGTTTTCAGATAATAGGTGATTATTGGCAAGAGTTTAATAAGCCCAGCATTCTTTCTTTTTATTCTTAAAATTAGAAACCTCTAAACTCCAGTGTTTTATGCATAAATCCAGAAATTGCTGTACTGGAGGCTTCCAGCTACCTACCATTAACCATTTCAAGGTGACTGCTCATCTCTTCATTTATACGACTTGTTTTTCCTTGCTCTACCTCATGAACAAGGGAAAAAAGACACAAGTTCAGTTTTCAGATGAAATTCCCCCTTTACAACTAAGCAATTGAGCCAGCAAACAAATTAGCATTTTAAAATAATTAACCTCAACATTCAAAAAGAATAACCAAACTTTGACCAATACTATATAATTTGTGTCAAATTTTGAGTGATATTATCTAAGATGCTCTTTTGGTGTTTGTAAATTTTGTAAGAAAATGAGACTCAAGATAAAAAAACCCCATATGTGAGAGTCAACTACTACGTGAGTAACAATTACCTGCATGTTACATACAGTCTTTGGGTCCGCTAGTACTATAGGAGGGACAAGGGACAGATCTTAATTTCTCCGAAAATTGCTCTTAAGGCTTGCTTGCTCACATATGGGTAAGTCCAACAATTAACATACTCTGTTGTGGTACTGGTGTATTTTCAAGGTCTCAGAGCCTGATGACGAAACTGAACAGAGAAAAAAAAAAATTCCTTGCAGCTTAGAGATTTGGATGAGAGTTTTAGGACAAAACTGTGATGGAAGATACTTTCATTAAATGTGAAGTCTCAGTTCCCTCCAATACTACTTTATTCTACCTGAAGACAAGAACCCGGTCAGGGTGGCACAGCTGGACTAGAAAGTACTTTCTCATTCCCCCAAAGGATTGTGACTGCCAGATCTTCAGCTACCTTTGTTGAGAATTGTCACATGATAGTCAAGAATATTTTAAAAAGAAACATCTCAAATTTCTTTACAAACTCAATGTAAAAACTTCCAGCCACTGCTGAAGTGCAAAATAGTGCACTTTAAATATATGTCCAGAATAGGTGCAAATGAACTCGAACAATCCTGTGTAGTCATTGCTTTGCTTTCTAATAAGAATTATCTACCGTGTGTTTTCCAGGGGCTTTATACTAGCTGTATGAGACACTGTATCTCGGTTTTATTGCTCTAATACAAAGCAACACAGAACAAGCAGAATTGTCACCATCTAAGGGCAAATCTACCAATTATTAATACTAATGTAATGTTAGAAATGGTTGGAAAGTGGATCATGACTCTGACAGCGATAGAAACATTTCATCAAGGAAGGGAGTGCACTAGAAGAAAAGACTTTACAGCTGATAAGATGAATGGCGATGCAATTTAGCTTGGAATGGTAAAGATAGCATTAATTAAGATCAAACTTACTGTTGTACATGCAAAAGTAGTTTTTAATTGCCTAAAAAATGTTTGCAATTTAGGTTTGCATAATAACAGAGTATTATTTGAAATAATTCCAACGCTGCTTCTCAGCATGAAGAACTTCTTGAAACTACTCTTGTTACGAGTGTCTGGTGAAATATAAAAAATGACAGAGAAAGAGTCATTGAAACAACAAATGTCTTGCAGAGTGTTAGCCATTGTACTTCAAAGACATTGTCTGACTGCCAGAGCAAGGCAGTTTTCTAAAACTGAAAAATCATTAAATATAGGGATCCTTAGTTGAAACCGGCAACTTTTGATGTTACTCCAAATATTTTTGTTTTTCTTTAGGAAACAATTCAAGATTCAGTTCAGACAGGATATTCTTTTCTGTGGCTTGCTGTCACCAAGGGAATATCAACATTTCTAATAGTTGTTAACTGCTTTGCAACTGTAGTATTCAACTGAATGCTTGATTACCTTTAAGACAAGAACGAATAAAAATAATTTCACTGTAAGAAATTTCGTAAGTGACCATATTACATATAACGTACTCAAAGAGTTGTGGTCAATAGCTCTGTGTTTGAGTGGAGACTAGTAATAGTGATGCTCCTCAGGGGACGGTCGGTGTTTGGACCAGCACAAGTTAACACTCCCGTCACCAACATGGACGGTGGGATTGAGTGCACTAGCAGGAGGTTTGTCAGTTACACCAAGCTGTGTGGTGTGGTCAACATGCTGGAAGGAAGGGATACCTCACAGGTTGAGGGATGGGCCCATGTGAACCTCATGAACTTCAGCAAGGCCAAGTGCAAGGTCCTGTACCTGGGTCAGAGCAATCCTAAGCAAAAAGACAGGCTGGACAACGA
>NW_010421459.1:70472-88664 GCF_000710305.1 Buceros rhinoceros silvestris | reverse complement strand
TGGCAATGTGTGCTCACAGCCCAGAAAGCCACTCTCATCTTGGGCTGCATCAGGAGAAATGTGATAAGCAAGTCAAGGGAGGTAGTTCTCCTCTCTACTCCAGTCTTGCGAGACCCCATCTGGAGTACTGCGTACAGCTGTGGGGCCCCCAGTATAGTCCCCAGACATGGACCTGTTTAAGAGAGTCCAGAGGAGGGCCACAGAGCTCTGGAGCATCTCCCCTGTGAGGACAGGCTGAGAGAGTTGGAACTGTTCAGCCTGGAGAAGAGAAGGCTCTGGGTATAGCTTACGGTGTCCTCCCAGTACTTAAAGGGGGCCTACAAGAAAGGTGAAGAGGAACATTTTGCAAGGGTACACACTGATAGGAGAAGGGGTAATAGCTGTACTCTGAAAGAGATTTAGATTTTTCAGGAAGAAATTCTTTATTGTGGGGGTGGTGAGGCACTGGAACAGGTTCCCCAGAGAGGTTGTGGATGCCCCTTTCCTGGTTGGATGGGGCTTTGAGCAACCTGGGTTTTCTCTGCAAATACAAGATTATAAAAAATTACATTAAATATGATTGTTGTCTGAAAAGGCGACATGTTAAAACTCTGCTCTCCAGTGTGGCTGCACTGTTCATATTGGCTTCAGATATATTCATTTTTTCATATACTTCAGTATCTGCAAAGAAAGCTTTTTTAAATAACTCCTAGCTCTTCCTTGAGGATGCCTGTCTGTTTTGTGCCACTTTCCGTGGAAGCAGCTTTCCTTTTTTTTGTTTCATTAGTGACAGCGAGAGATATATCATGCACATTGAAATTGGGATTTCACAGCTGATTCGAGCTTTCAGAAAGTCTGCTTTCACAACCTTAGTTCAGTTTGCCTCTCCCATTGTAAGAAATATTGAACTTTTCTCTCAGCTGTGGCTGTCTTCCATCTCCTTGTATCTCAGTGCTCCTGTGTAAAATATTTGTGGTCTAAAGGGCTGAGCCCTTTTTGGCTTTACCATGTATAACATGGTTGTATGCAGACCTATTCTGACCAGAAGAAAACCAAAATTATCTAGAGGGACATTGCTCCCTTAAAGAATATCTCTAAACAGCAAATAAATCTTTTATACAATTCCTCTAGATAGAGCAAACTGTGGTGGTGGGGGGTCAGTTTCTGTGACCGTTTGGGACATTGAGCCTTTAGGAAGAACTGCTGCGACTTCACAATCAGCAGCATTTCCCAGGTCTTTTTGGATTTCTTTCCAAAACCAGAAAATCAGAGAATGCAGTGAAGAAAATCCTCCAGAGCAGGGGAAAGCCTGCAGGAAAACTTAACATACGTTTCTTTAAGTGACAATACTTGGTAGACCTTGTTACCTACAAGGTGACTCTTCTTTTGTGTCTTTTGTTCTGCTGCACACCTGAGCCAATAGAAAGCAAAAATCTCTAACTGTTACACTAAAAATGAGAACTCTGCTTTTTGGATGCTCGCAGGGACCCTTTGTTTTGCCCTTCTCTCAACCTGCGCAGACCTCTTGACAATTCCTTATGTCTACTGGCAAGAGTAAAGCATTTGCAACCCACTGCTGCTTCTGTTGCCCTCGATGAAGTTAAAGATTACCATTTGATCTTTAGGTGCTGTATGCAACATAATTTTTGTCATCTTTTTATAACATTCAGTAGTCATTAAATAGATAGCCTACAGGCAGAAATATGTAAATTAGCTAATTATCTGAGTGCTGACATAAAATTTAGTATTAACTCTAGTCTCCTCTGTGGAAGCTGTCTGCATTGTTATCTCCAGACCTTCAGCGCCTTCGACTCATTTATATTTCTGTGAATATACTGTAGAGGACCTGTATGTTTTCTGTCTATCCTTCCTGTCATTCTTCGCAGCTTTTCTCATCAGGGTCTTTTCAAGCGTTGCTGTTGTTATTAGCCTATTAACTACGGTAGTTATGGTGTTTTTAGTGCCCTCTAGTGGCACTTCTAACTTTTATTGTGGTGGTACTCAAGTACACCATGCCGAGACCTTAACATCAAGATGGGTATGCATGGGGGCTCTCAGAGGACACAAATACTATGGAGCACCATGTGCCATCACCACCAGTTACTACACTGACTGTGACAAAGCTACCACAGCTGCATGCTGTGTTTGTGCCTAAGTGTGTGCCTGCAAAATTCCTGACCAGAAACCCGCCCCCATCCCCCTGCAGGTTCCTTCCATGTAACCTTTCCAACCTGGTACCCCCCACCTTCCAGTGAGTCCTGTCCACTTATCTATGTGGTGTGCATTGTGTGCCATATCCCACCTCACCTCTCTTGCCCCTGTGGTCAGAAGAGCAAGTTTGCCACAGATTTCATATGGCACATGTGCTGCTTCAGGCCACGGTTGCAAAATCTGCCCGTGTGCAGGCTCTTAGAGAAACCAGGCACCATACGAGAGACGGGACCACTTTACCCTTCCGCCAGGGTTTTTCTGTTTGAACCAGTGGATATGCCGTCAGTTGTATGACTGCTACCAACACACTGGATGTCTCTGGGTGATTCTCAGGAGCTCAGCATTTGTGTTTCTTGTGATAGCCTCTGCTTTTGTTACAGATGTACTGTTTGGAGAGAAATGCAAAACTGTGAATCCGCAGACGAGTTCCTATGTACGAACAGATATACCCCCAGAAATTCTGAAATAACTATGTATCGAGGAATAAAAGAAGTAGGCTGAAAGAAAAGAAAGCTTATGAACTCGGAATGAGGTGAGCTTTATTCCTGACCCTTCTTGTGTGCCTGTGCCAAAAAGTAAACACCAGTTTGTTATTACAGTCTGCGTTTCTGGGCTCCAGTGATTTGTGGATTATGAAAGTTCAGTCCTGGAGGTAGAGTTTGTATTTTTTATGTTTATACATTTACTTCATATTTTTACTTCATTAAAAAACTGAAATGTTTTGGTTTTGTTTTGGGCTTGTTTTTTTTTTCAGTTTTATAGTAAAATTCTGATCTACCTGAGAAGAAAAAATAAAAATTTAACCTTTTTTTTTTTCTTTTTTTCAAAAGGAGAAGTAAATCTTCAGTCTTTAGAATTTTGGTCTGATTTATCAAAGGTTTTATTTTTGAGTGAAACAAACGATTCCTGTTTGAACACAAAATTTTTGCATAATACTAAGGCCTGAGAGATGGTGGCCTGTGAGATTAGAAAAAAAAAGGGACAGAAAGATGGACAAGGAAAAATATCAGCATGTAAGGTGGACAGATATTCCCATAAAATAAACAGTTAGATGATTTTGTATGAAATATAGAGGCATTAAGTGCCACATAAAAGAGAGATCAAAGGAATATTCTGCTGAAACTGAGTAGGCAAATGATTACATTTCTTTTTTATTAAGATGTGAATTGAAGCTTAAGCAGGGCTAAGAGGGGAGATCCTGGAGCAAAATGAGGTCATTTGCAATTTAAATAATCTATCAATGAATTAAAACATGAAAAGGATACCAGGGTGTGGAATTCAACAGCTAAGAAAAGTATTAAGTTACTGTCGTGGTACATTTTAAGATGTAGTAAAACACATTGGTGAACTTCAGCTGATGAATAGTTGTTAGAGCAAATGATATGCTAAATATTTGAGTGACTCTTAATATGTCAGTTTATGGAGGAACTAAATCTATCTCTGACAGTATAAATATTTTTTTCTTTTCATCTAAAGTTTTTCAGACTGAAAAGTGAAGTATTAATGAAGTATAACTGTCAAGTAGTAAAATAATTTTTCTCATAATTCCTGTTAAAAGTATTTTTCACTAGAAATACTGAAGTATTAATCACATTGTTTTACTGTGAAATTAATAGTTCTAGTTTTTAAACCATTACTGTAATATGACTTTTCTAATTTGCAAATACTTGTCTAGTGTTTATTAAAGCCTGTAGTGTTTGCTACGCAATGTTCTTACAGTTTCCCTTATAGCTTCTTTATATAGAAATCTAATCATAGACTGATGGCATAATTGCAAAGGATATGGATGACCTACTTTTTACAACTTTATTAGCTTTTTAATCTCACTGGTAAATCTTGACTGTGTTTTTTGGCTAAATTTCTCCTAGAAAACATCATCTTTCCAGAGCTGAATTACAAAATGCTAGATGGAAGACTGTATATAGATAGTAAACAGCCAAACACCGCTATATGTGCGGGTAAGTGTAGCTAAGCAAAAAATAACACAAGGCCTTCTCATGGCAAAACCAGGGAAAATGATGGGTACGGGAAGTAAGGACTACTGTTTAAAGATCAAGACTTCAGAGTACCATGATGGATTAATACCTCAGCTTCACACTTTCCGTAAGTTTAAAGTTTTCATACAAAGAACAAACCTGTAGTATGAGCCGAGTGTAATTGTTAATGGTTTATTTCCTTATATCTGTAGATTAATGAAAACAGCAACTTTCAGTTTGAATAAACCCTCCTATGCATCATTATAGATGTTAAATCCGTTCATGTAACAGTCATGTCAACTTAGCAGACGTTTGTGTATTTGAGGAAAACATAAGGTTTTCATAACATGAAAATAAACCTTAATTTCTTGAACATATGAATTTTAAACAGAGCTTTAACATCCACTAGCACCAGAAACTGAGCAAAAAAGTAAGGAGGAACTGTCAAACCACCTTCCTAACAGCCAGGCTCCAAAGTAAAGATGCAGCTCAGTGACACATGGCTCTCACCCTTTAGTTTCAGATTGTAAGTGCTGTAGAAAATATTACAGGCTTGTAGTCATGAATAGCAATAAATTGTCCAGATCGAAATATTTTCAACCAGGAGTTCTGAAAGAGGACAAATACGATGCTGCTGAAAGTGTAATTTTTAGATGACCATTATAGTTAGCCTTGGTAACTGGATAATGGGGAGTAAAAATCGTTAAAGAGAGATCCAAGGGAACACAAAGAACTATAGACAACCGACTCTCATGTTGAGTAAATCTTTCGAAATGCTGGAAAACTATCACACTAATTAATATATGGATAAACGTGATACAATGGGAAACAGTTAATGTGGCTTTTGTAAAGGGGGGTCAGATTTCACATTCATTTATTGAATGAAGAAATCACTTGAGCACGTAGACAAATTTGATATGGTTGGTACCGTATGCAAGCATTTGTAATATCTGTTGAAAAATTCCCTCATCAAGGTCATTAAGAGAGACAAAGCTGCCTTGAGATTAGAGGGAATATACCTTTGTGAAATTGCTATTCTCCCAAAGAGGAAAAAAAAGAATGGTGTTAACAAAACCCACAATCAGAATGTCGTGAAGTCCCTGGTGTTCCAATTTTATTTACTGTTCATCGTTCCAGCATAAAATTACAGAAGAATAAAACTCACTGCTCTACTCAGCTATGATCATCAGAATTAAAAATGGCACTGGCAAGGGTAACTTTGATAGCGCACCGTAACGAATGGCTTCTAAACAAGGAGAGATTTTATAAGCAAGGTTATTTGTATTTGGAAAAGGGATAACTAAGGATGGTATAATTGAAATATATGAAGTCATGAATGGCAGAGGGAAAGTGATTTAGAAACTGTTATTCACCATTCATAACACAGGAGCCAGCAAGCACCCAAGTAAATTATCAGGCAGAAGTGTCAAATGCCTTTCATATAATACATAATTAAATTGCGTAACTCATTGCTGCAGGATGTTATGGATGTCAAAATATAAATCAGTTCAAAAAGCAATTAGCTGAATGAATAGAAGAAAGTCCTATTAAGGGCTATTAAATACAACAATGTGGGTACAACTATGCTTTTACTTTACCTATATGGCCCTGAAAAAATCCAGTCCTGATCAGTAAGGGAGATTCTGGGCACTATGAACATTTGTTCTGACCTAGCATGGATAGTCTTATCATAATCCCTCCTGCTTACCCCTGAGGTCCCCTGAAGGCTGTGAATGCAAAAACAGGTATATGCAAAGCAGTTCCTAGAGAGGACAGGGGGATCACCTGCAACGGTTTCATGGGAAAATAAATGAGAGGTAGTACAACGTAAGGAGATTTTTCTCTATGTCTATCCATGTCCTTATCCTGCGCACAATGTAGATATAATTATTTCAAACCTTAGATTGGATTTCAAATTCTATAACATTCAATTAAAATTTTCAATAAAGTTTAAGCACAAAGGAGTCACTTAGTTATCATAACTCTTTTTATGGTGGTACACCTCTACATGCTTATTTCCAGCTGGGAAATCAAGCCCATTGCAGAAATACTCCAAGGAGGGCTATTGTTCGATATCATTCATATGGTGTTACTCTACTCAGATGCGACACCTCCTGGCCAAAACCAGTGACTCTAGTCAGAATCGTAAAATCAAAGAGTCATAGAATTGCTTTCGTTGGAAATAGACTGTTAGCTGTTGGCTCATCTTCAGCCGGCTGTCAACCTACCCTTCCCCCCCACTCCCCCCGGGCTTTTTGTACCAGGCAGCTTTTCAGCCACTCTTCCCCAAGCCTGTAGCATTGCACAGAGTTGTTGTGACCCAAATGAAGGACCTGGCACTTGGTCTTGTCGAACCTCGTACCATTGGTCTTGGCCCATCTGTCCAGAGTCACCTTGTTACAGAAGGAGATTAGGTTAATCCAGCATGACCTACCTTTCAGAAACCCATGCAGATTGGTCCTGATCACCAAGTTATACTGTACATGCCAGATGATGGGACTCAAGATGACCTGCTCTATAACCTTCTCTGGCACCGAGGGCAGGCTGATAAGCTTGTAGTTCCCCAGATCCTCCTTCCAGCCCTTCTTGTGGATGAGCATCGCATTTGCTAACCTCCAGTTAGATAGGACTGCCGGTAACTGATAGAAAGTGTCTTGCTGAGCACTTCTGCCAGCTCCCTCAGTACCCTTGGGTGGATCCTTGGTGGCAGTTCTGCTGACTTCTCTACTTACTTCTTGAGAACTGAAAGCTATCATTTTGAAATCACTGTACCCAAGATAGTCTCCAGCCATCGTATCACCCAAAAGCCCTTCTCTTTTCACAAACAGCAGGCCCAGGAGGGCTCCTTCACTAGTTGGCTCCCTCACTAGCTGTGTCAGGAAGTCATCTTCCACACACTCCAGGAACCTCCTGGACTGTTTTCTCTCTGCTCTATTGTATTTCCAGCAGATGTCTGGTCATTTGAAGTAGCGGTAAATATATCCTTTTTTAATTTTTTTTTAGTGAGGGGAGAAGCCCTTTCTTTTTCTATGTTATTTTATTTCCATTTAAAAGAAAGGTCTTTGAATAGATTCCTTGTAATCAGGTATTTTTAAGGGCTACAGCTAGCACTGAGAAAATGAGACTTTGGAGTAGTTTTCTCGTTATGTTTTCTTTCTCTTTTCAACACTGTGTAGAAAGAAACCCTTCTCTTTCTGTCATTTTTTTAATGACCTTTGTCACTGGCATTCAAACCAAGCTTCACACTTTCTGTGAGGGTTTGTGCCATTCTTGCACAAAAGTCTCTGATGTAAACACTAAGGAGAAGCTTTAATTGATATGCTTAAAATAATTAGAAAGCAACAGAGCTCAGCAGGGCTGTTTAGGACTAAAGGCTAACAAGGAACCAAATCCCCAGACAACGATGTGATCATTAGGAAAACTCAGAGATAAAACACGACGTTTTTGAGAGCTAGGTTGTGTGATTCAAAGTATTCCAAAGAAAATAATGAAAAAAACCAAACTTGCAGAAGTAGTGCTGTGGAAATGAAGCAGAATTTTTGTCTCTGTGAGCATGTATGTCCTCTGTTTAAAGTATAATACTGCTTATGGCTGTGACAGTCTTTATAGATACAGTTACTTCAGACATTCTTGTGAAGCTCTTATATGCAGTACTTAAAGAGCAATACTCTGTTTTTCTAATACCTGACATTTTATTTTACTTTTTTAATGTGGAGCTGTATTTCCATTTATTCATGGTAGAATAACAGCCATTAATTCAGCTGATAACGTCAGAGTGGCAAAGGCAAGTTCGCTAACTCTTTGGAAAGGCTGAAAACTCATTTAAGGTAAGGCTCACGTGTACGCTGCTCATGAGTCGCCTCCTTAGAGCATGTCTATTCTTACAGTATGTCCAGCTTATGTCACTCACATTATGAAAGAAGAACCGGACTTCTCTCCCTTCAGCCTTCCAAATGATACCAAAACCACGTTATCTGCTCCAGTCTTTAGAATAAGTAGCATTCGATTTGCAGGAAAACATCTAAGTTTGAGAAAGGGTATGTGTATATTTAATAGTGAGCTGATGCTCTGCAACTGCAGCTGTTTTGTCCTGTCTGAGTCTAGTAGTTTTCATTATTTCCTGATCCTAGGTAGAAGCAAAATAATTCTGCAGACAGTTTGTCTTTCTTGCCATTTTACTACATGTTCTCTGTAATAGGTTGCAAATAGCTTTATATTCCGTATCCCACTGTTATTAATTAAAGAGCAGTGTATTTCTAGTGTAGTAAATCGCTAATGAGTCCTACTAAAGTCTTAAGATAACAATGATTACATGTCCACGACTAGAAGATATGCTTCATTGTTGACAAGGGTTAGAGCTGGGCTGTCCACTAGACCAATGACAGATGCTCTCTATTAACCCCTCTCTCTTCCCCAAAGGGGAAGAGAAAGGCAATAAGTGAGAGACTTATGGATTGGAAAATAAAATCCGTGTTTTAATGAAAATAGCAGACAGAGTCCTCCTCAAACACCGGCCACTGAAGAGGAGGGCAAGAGAGCTTGACCCTTGTGACCCCTCAGCTTTACACCGGATATGGCGTCTATGGGATGGAACACCTGGCTGGTCAGTGCAGGGTCACCTGTCCTGTCCGCTCCTCCCCGCAGGTGCAGCCTCTCACTCACTGCACCCCACCGTAGGACACAGGCTTGACCAGTGACCCCAGGATGGAGCAGTGACCTTGGGCTGCACAGCAGCAGGTACAAGCCAGAGCCGTTCTGCACCCCAGTCCCTGGCAGCGACTGTGACCATCCAGCGCTGCCACTGCCAGGAGCAGCCACTGTCTGCCCAAACCTGCCGTTACCTTCAGACAGTGCCGTCCCTGAGCAGAGCCTGAGCTGCACAGTGACACCGCTGAACAGGACCGGTTCTGTTCTGACTCAAACCAGGACAATCAGGGTTTTTTTTGTTTTCTGAGAAGTACCAATACACTGTACATACCCTTGCTAATGACGTTAACTTGCTGATGACGTTACTGGGCTGCACATCATGACTCTACCAGCGCATGCATGTGGAGGAGAATGCTGTTCATGGGATGCAGTTTTTGTGAGTGGAAAGTAGCCAGCACCCAAATTACTGAACATCAGTTGCGGAGCTAAGGGCAGAGGTAAAGCAGAACTTGTGGTTAAGGGTGTGAGGAGAGGTAAAACTGGGACATGGGAAAAGTAGTGGGCTGTTTGATTTCCACATAACAATGTTTCTTTAACTGATGCTGGAACTCATATTCCTATAATGAATAATGGTGTGTCTTCCTTAGTAACGTTCTCCTTTGTTTAGTGGAAGGTAGTGCAGGCTTATTTCTTCTCGTATCTGCTTTTTTACAGAAGTAGCAGTGGTAGCCTTGACTAATCCATACTTTTAGGGATGACTTCCTAAACTCTTTGAAAAGTTATAATTCAATAACCTGGTATTGTAAAAATGGGTGAAAGAAGACTTAAGGTGATTTTCACCAGTATTAACTGATATTATTGTGTTCCACTATAGAATAGGTAACAAAAGGAAATGTTTTTTATAAGAACTTAGGTATCACTCAAATAACTCCATGGTAAGAAACACCAAACATTATTATTTAAGTGTCAAATAGAAAGGTATTATTATTATTACTACAATTATTATTTGTGTGGATCAGCTATTCATAAAAAAAGACAAGAGAGAGATAAATAAAGTTTTGGAGATGAAGAGAGCAAAATTCACATCTTTGAAATATTAAAAAAACATTATGAGTGAAGGGTGTGGATGAGGATTTGGGCAAGTGTAGAAATACATCCTAAATGTAGACAAAGATGAAATTGAAAACGAAAAATGAAAAAACCTTGGAAGGAAGAATTCTGCTGCTAGAATTTATTTGAAAAAAGCAAATATAAGTGTGCTGGTAAAATGTGTGAGTTTTTATTTGGTTGGAAATATTTTGTTTTTACATTTTAAGAGGGTTACTGAGAGAATAAACGTAGAACAGAATCTCAACAAATAAGATATAAACCACAAGATGATGAGTAGTGTCTGACATGGAGCAGTATCTGACACAGGTAGTATCTGACATGTCAACAGTGTCAAATAATGGAAATTTATTTCTGCAAAAAGATAACAGGCTTTGTAGGTAAGTGAAGCATTAGACTCCATACTGTCTTGATATGAAGTCTAACTATTATTTTCCATGGTATCTTTCTAAATAAGTAAAAAGAAACAACTTTGTATGTGTTTGAGGAGCACAATTCTGATAGAGTACTCATGTTTATTGATAGTTCACAGCTGGAAAGGAAGGAGATACTGGACAGAATATCAGAGTGATCTGTCCTACCTTCCGTTCTGCTTATTAAATTGGTAGGATGGATTGTAAGGAGGACAGAACAGGTAGGTATTCAAAATGGTTTTAAATCAGAGGAATTAATCTTAAATATTTGGATGATATCAAATAAGGCCAAACCCTTACTCAAAAAGAGTGAATGACAGACATACAGACTTGAGAATAACTCTTCAGTTTTGTAGGAAGGGTTAAAGAATCATGATGAATGTAATCAACCATATAGTTACAAAACACAGAGGCAGCCCTGCAAGACAGGTGTGGTAATCCTCCATTCCTGTAAGATTTCAGAGCAATATGATTTTTATGTCTCTTATTTTTTGTTTATCTTCCTATTTTCACTATCTTTAATCTAATTCTTAATTCAATAACTCATAAAAATTTTGTAGTGTTTTTTATCAGGAGTTCATAGCATCTTTCTATGTATAAACTATTCTCATAAATATGCATGCTACCTTCTTAACACCCTAATTTAGTTGAATATGACAGTGGAAATCTGTTGGCATTGTTAATGACTCATTTTCTTTAAGGAGAAGAGATGTTTGAAGTTGACTTAAATACAATAATTTCAACATTAAATGGTATGAGCAGCACTGAGCATAATATTTTGGAGTGTCCTGAAGAGGCTCCCACTGTAACAGTAATCACTATTTTTTTTCCCAATTAGCTTGTTCTTTGAAAGTACTTTTCCCTCCTTCTTTGCATCTACCTTGTTTAATAGGTTACAAAGTGATTTCTTCAACATATTTCTATATTCCTCTCTTATAGAAAAGAATATTTTACCATAACTTTTACTTGATGAAGATGTGTTTTATGATCACCAATATGTGTCAGATATATATTAATTTATATTACAGTAGTTTCAAATACTAGTCTGGAATTCTTAGTTAGAACACTTTAGCAGCAACATGGCGTATAGCTCTGTCTTCCAAATGTAAGGTATTTCCTTCTCTTTGACTACAGAGGAATCCTAAAGTGGCCAAGATGGGAACTTAAGGGTTTCTGTCAAGAGTTTAAATTAAACAAAATGAAACTAAGTCAAAATGAGACTATGGTAATCTCTGACATGCTCATACTATAAACAGATAAAAGAAAGAAGAGTATCTTGCAGTAAAACAGTCTGGGAAAAGAGTTATAAAAGACTGGTGTGGGCAATGTAATTCAGGTAGATATTAGAACGCAGACCTACTTTAAAAATAGGGACATCGAGCACATAGTAGGTAAACCATTATTATTATTTAACATATAATCCTTTTTGCTATCTGAGTCAGCTGTGCAAAAGAATTTTTTTTAATTAAAGAAGAAAAAATTTTAAAGGTGATGTTTTAAAACCAAAACTTAATGAAAGCTGAAAACAATGAGAAGTGAAGGCTAGACATGCCTTTTGTTTAATTGTTGCTGATGACACCTAGAATATATGCTCTCTTCTTTGCTAGTGTACAGAGAAACTAGCATTTTTCTGTTTGGACACTGCAACAAGGTACAACAGCAGGTTTAAAGGATGCAGAGAAGAACATCTGGCTGACTGCGTTTGCTGGATCTAAACTAATTTACCTTCTGCTCATCCAACTGTACTTTATTTTGCACGTTGTTTTCTTCTTATTTCTGCCCCCCTTTGCTGCCTGTCCTTTGCACCTCAGGTTTACACATGCATCGGCTTTTCTTGGTATCTGAAAAGAATCATCCAGAGGAAAGGGACTTCACTGCTATGAAAGACTCTGAAAATATATCCCCCGCACACAAGAGGGAAAACAGGTGAGGCTTGAATTGCACTCTGAAGTCCCACACAGTCTAATTTAGAGGTAGACAGTAGTTTTGAGGGATCTTGTAGAAATATTCTTTCACTGGCTTTCGTTGATGTAATCAACATGTTAAGATTCTTTTTTTTAAGACCTCCAGTTGACATAATCTTGCATGGCAAGTAGATGGAAGTAAGAGGTATTTTCTATCTTTAACATATTTGTGCTTTGTTTTTCTGTATCAGTATACTGGCTCCTGAGTACTAGTAATAAATTCCCACAAGAATTTTAAAGAAAATAAATAACAGACAGAACACAATGACACACTGCTGTGATCAGACTTGAAGAGAACAGAAGATGTATACCAGCTAGGAAACAAATCTACAGGTCCTGTAGATGAATTGTGTTTTACTGACAATGGACTGATTTCTTTGAAGAGAGATGACTGAATTCTGACTTAAATCACAGCTGTTTATATAATGTTCCAGCTAACAGAAATGAGTCTATCTCTTCCTGGTTTTGTACTGAACTAAAACTAAACTTTGAGGATGAGTAGAGGATGTTCTGAATTTAGATATGCATTGTGCCTACGGTTCTTGTGCCGGGTTGCTGATCTAGAGAGAAGTGTAGGGTACAAACCCTGCCAAACCCTTGGAAAGGGTTGGAAGAAAGTTCTCAACAAACTAGATTCTTCCTTGCTTTACTAATTAACGTAAATCATTAAAATAAAATGAAAACAAAAAAGGAAACAAAAATCTATCACTTGCAAAGTAATGCTGTGTATGTTTCAAAAGCAAAGAGGATTATTTCCCAGAGTAGTACTGCTTCAAGGAAACCCATCTTCCTTTCCCCTGTCCAAATACATGTGCCTGCACAGCTAAAAAAAAGAGCAAGAGGGATTTCTCCAGAGTACGAATCAGCTGAAAGCTGTACCTTCAAGTATTCTAAAACATGTTCTGGTCTGTAGGTATGCAAACATACATACACACACTTCAGAATATATATTCACACGTGCATATACTCAGTCATGGTCTTCACAATAGTTCTCGGTAGTCTTAGAACATCACTATATTTTCTTAAAATGTCTTTAAGTCACCTCTAAAGAAACAGGATTAAAAAAAAAACCAACCAAAGTCAGTGTAGTGGGTTGACTTTGGCTGGCTACCAGGTGCCTACTAAGACATTCTATCACTACCTCTCCTCAAGAGGAAAAGAGGAGAAAACATGATGAAAAAGACAGGAAGATTACTTACCAATTACTACGCATGCAAAACAGACTTGATCTTGGGAAATTAATTAAATTTATTGCCAAGCAAACAGAGCCAGATAATGAAAAATAAGAACAAATCTAAAAACACTATTCCCTTCTTCCCAGGCTGAACTTTACTCCAAACTCTTCTACCTCCTCCCCCTGAGTGGCCCCACCCACAGGAGACACTCATTAATGAACTTCTCCAACTTCCCACAGGCTGCGTTTCTCCATTAACTCCTTCAGCATGGGTCCATTCCACAGGGTGCAGTCTTTCAAGAACAGACTGCTCCAGCATGGTTTCCCCAAGAGGTCACAGGTCCTGCCAGCAAACGTGCTCCAATATGGGCTCCTCTCCATGGACCACAGTGCCTGCCAGGACCCTGCTTGAGCACAGGCTCTCCATGGGATCACAGTCTCCTTCAGGAAGACACTTGCTCCGGCATGGGGTCCTCCTTGGGCTGAAGGTGGGTATCTGCTCCACTGTTAACCTCCATGGGCTGCAGGGGGACAGCCTGCCTCACCATAGGCTTCACCCTGGGCTGCAGGGGAATTTAATACACTGCTAGAATTAAGCAAAGGAGAATCTGTGAATTTACTAAATTAAATGAATAAAGAAGGCAGATTCATGTGAACAATTAAATATTTTAAGACTGCAAAAGATACCAAATCACTCTTATAAAGAAGAGCAAGTTAACTTGACCACATATAAAACACTGAAAGATTGAAGGATTATGGGGAGGAAAAAAATATCTTATCAGGTGGTATGATTAACTTTTAATAACAACACTTAAACCCCAGATTTATTAATAAGGTACTGTATTAGGGATGAAAAAATGTTGAAATAAAGTCTAACACACAATTTTCTAGTCATACTCCTCCCAATTCATTCTACAGTTTGAATAATACATTATGAAATGTACTGATTAATAGAGATTATGTAATCATACAAGAGGCACTTGTAGAATATCAGCCTAAGCAGTATGGTTACCAGCTACATCTAAATATAGCTATAATTAGAACATTAATGTGAATGTGATTATAAAATAATACAGGAGAAAAATGGAAAATATTTTAAAGTTTTTTTTAAACTGAATTTATAAGCTTTACAATCCTAGAATGTCTAGTGATTCCTGAATGTGCCTGTGTGTTTTCAGTGTTTTTTTTACCAAGAAGCAATTAAAAATTATAAGTTTAATACATCTTTCTTTAAAAATACCTCATTACTGTACTAACTGTCCCATGCAAGAATGTATCTCTGTGTAGAGAGATGTTTTTCTTTCTATTTTTAAACAAGCCTGTGGAAAGTGCTACAGTATTTTAAACCATTTGGATTCCTAATTGCTGGTATATGATGACAGTTAGTACATGATTAAGAGAAAACATGGTGTTGATTAAAAGCATACATTTCCCTACGAGAAGAAAACCAGAATATTTTGGAAAAAGCAATACTTAGAAAATTACAGCTGGAAAATTATGAACCCATTCCAACTCTCATTAAACTAAATGGCCATGGATTGGGACCAGAATGAAGCTCATCAAAATGAAAGCAAAGTTGATTACAAAGGACTATAATGATACTTGGCTATTAATTTGGGGGGACATTGTAGACAATTAGACAATAACAGTCTGAGCAAAATTTAAAATGTTGCAGATTTTGAATACGTGATTTTGAGACTCAAAGCTATAGAAACCTAATTTATATTCCTTGCAGACCAGACTGCACAGAAATGCAGTACAACCCCTGAATATTTTCTGCAGCATAAATGCCTTTTTCATGAAAATCAAATATAAGGGTTTTCTGTTAATATTGTAGGGTTTGTTTTCCTTTGACTAAACCACCTAATAGGCTTAAGTTAGCAATACGTGACATTTCCAACCAAGATTTAATTACATTTAATAGAGCAGTTCCTTCTCTTGGTCAAGTCCCAGGTTTTGCTGGAAGGATGAGTTGTACATATTTAGCATGAAGCTTGTGTATCCATTTCTCTGTCCCGTGGTTGCTCTGCACAGGCCTGTCCTCCTCTTAAGGCAACTGGATTCTCCCACATGGGTGATGCTCTACATGGCAGCCAGAAACATACTTGAAGGTCAGCCTTACAAATCTTCTAGTTACATCTCTTTCTGACTGTTCCTTTTACAGCAGCAACAGTAAGTGCTGTGAGAGACTTTAAAGCTAGTTGCGTGCTCCGAGTTCCCTATTCCACTGGTTTGACTGGTGAGCTAATAGCTGCACTGATTTGCACTCAGGTGCTGTGCGGCAAAGCGCCTGTGCCAGAGGAAAAACTAAACTATGATTAGCTGTAAACTTAATTACAGTATAAAAGGCATATCTCATTGTCTGCAGCTGTATTAAATACAGGATTAAGTGTATAGCTAATATGTGTCTGGTACACAAAATAGCTAAGGAATTTGGGGGAATGTGAATTATGTGTGATAAGACAATAGAAACAAGGTTTGGGATTTGGTTTTACTTCTTAATGTAAAACACCGCCTTCTCCGTTACCTCTTTTTTACTTAGCCCATCCAGGCAAAAATGGTCCTTGCTCAGCATAGTAATAAATACTAGCTGATAAAATTAAATCAAAACACATTATAACAAGAAAATCTAAATCTAAAATGTTTTATTCCCTCATGAAAGTAGGAAGCAGCAATATGAACTTCCACCTGAGCAGAAATTCCACCTCTTCAAAGGCATCTTTGTCTTAAGGGTTGTCCCTTTAGTTTCCTTACATGTCAGAAGCGACTTAATGGTTTTGGGAGATACTAGGACAGGCTGAGCCGTAAACAATCAGTCTTCTGGACAAGGTTCACGGTTCATGATGAAGTTTGGTTATTTCTATGGTTATTTCTATCAGTCACAGATGGTTCTCTAAGGATAATTAAAAGAGAATCATTTGAAACTGTGAATGTACAGGAATATACTGTGTCACTAACAGCTGAACGTGAAATAGAAGGCCAACAGGGTAAATGTTTTCTCAGAATACTTCGGGTTCTTGACAGTTGCTAATAAACTAATTTGGAGCAGGTAAGACACCTTTCAAGGGTGACTGTTTCTACATTGATTCAGCAAAACACGTTAAACATATTTAAGGGAGAGCAGATACTTAATTTCAACGCCATTCAATAAAACAGGCTAACTCTCACTCCTTTGCATGTTTTCTCCGTGTTGAACGTATATCTTAAGTCATAGTTGGGTACTGATCCAGGCAACAAACTTTAATCTAACAGAGAAAAGCTCCTTTAAGCTAGAAAAGTTGTTTTGCAAATCTGTGATATTTCTTTTTGGATAGATCTAACAAGCACAGTATCGAATATCTGTACTAAGAACAAGATTTTAGGTGAGGAATTTTTTTGTTGTTTTGATATGTTCTGGCTTACAACTCAAAAAATGAAAATCCAATTTAAAAGAACCATATAATGTCTATGGAAGACCTACAGTTCAATGAGTATTCAGTAGTTTACTGATTTCAGTAAGAAAATTGAAATTATGTTCATGACTCTTTCAAAAAAGGAATTTCTTTAATTTTGAAGAGAACATTTGATCCTATAAAGCTTTTCTTAATTAGTTCAATAAAACTTAAAATCTACTTTTTTCATTATTTACTGAACTAACATGCTTATTAGCATTTTTATTACAAGTGTTTATTGATTTTTTCATAAAACCAGCTTTCTGCAAATTCTTTGCGTGCTAATTTATTGTTTTGAATTCACCTAGAAATTACAGTTGTCCATTTTATTCTTTCAATATCATGTAGTCACTTGTGCTTCCGACATTAATGAACGTGTGAGCATAAGCAGGTGTTGTTAAAGTGCTTCCTATAAATAAATCACTTGAGGTCAGATGAGCTGAGACCATGATCAGATAAAACAAGTAAATTGTCAATAATGCATAGCAAGATTTAATATCACAGAATTATGGAATTGTTTGGGCTGGAAGAGACCTTTAAGATCATCAGCCGTTACCTCCGTACTGCCAGAGTCCCTAAATCATGTCCCTCAGCACCACATCTACATGTCTTTTAAATACCTCCAAGGATGGTGACTCCACCACTTTCCTTGTGGCAGCTTGTTCCAATGCTTTACAACCTTCTCTAAAGAAACTTTTCCTAATATACAACTTAAATTTCCCCTGGCATAACTTGAGGCCATTTCCTCTTGTCCTAATACTTGTTACTTGGGAGAACATGTGCTCTAACACAGAGTAAATGTGCCTACTACAGCTTTCTAACGTGTGCTTTCCCATAGGTACAGCATTATTCTGAAGCAGTAGGTTGTTACATATTTTATAGAGGATCCCACACGTGCAAAAACATATTGCATAGACCACAGTGATAAATATATCACCATAAGCGTATAGCTCTATGGTTCTGAAATACACAAAACACGGGACCTTGGTCTACTGAACAAACACTGATTGTCACTGAACTGTCTCAAGGTCACCCTTCAAAATATTCTGGAAAAGTGAGAAAATGAATACAGTAGATTATAGAGGATCCCACACGTGCAAAAACATATTGCATAGACCACAGTGATAAATATATCACCATAAGCGTATAGCTCTATGGTTCTGAAATACACAAAACACGGGACCTTGGTCTACTGAACAAACACTGATTGTCACTGAACTGTCTCAAGGTCACCCTTCAAAATATTCTGGAAAAGTGAGAAAATGAATACAGTAGAATAACATTCACCTC